>NC_083583.1:6841639-6854139 GCF_027579695.1 Neoarius graeffei | reverse complement strand
CTCTCTCTGTCCATCCCCATCACACAACTCCACTGCTTTTATTACACTTTCGTCGATGTCCAACCCGAACAAATTTCACTGCTGAGACCAGACCATGACAACATCTTTTTTTTGATAAAATAAAGAATGAAAATGAAAATTAATGTGTTGTTCAGAAAAAAAAGTACATATATATGGAACATCTCTCACTTCATCACAGTACTGTAAAATATCAGACTCTAAAATAATAATAATAATAATAATAATAATAATAATAATAATCTCAAATAAAAAAAACCCCAAAAAACAACCCAAAAAACCAAGCTTATTGATCATTTCTTATATTTGAACAAACAAAAGAAAATATTCTTGTTTTTTTTGTGGGTTTTTTTTTTTTTTTGGGGGGGGGGGGTCATTAACAATTCTTGGTATTCATTTTTAAAACCTAAAATCCCAGTTTAGCTTATTATGGTAGCTTTTGCTTGATTCAAAAATAATTTTTGTCAGCAATATAGTCCCACTTGTCATAAATATCACTGATTATTTTTTAAATTTGAACAAAACAAAACAGCGTTGGGATTTTTTTGGGGCTCATTAACAATTCTTAGTGTTCATTTTTAAAAGCTAAACAAATGCCTTGTTGATAAGAGAAGTCAGAGGAAAATGGCCAGCGGTGGGTTTCCCAAAAGCCTCTTAACTCTAAGAGCAACTAGGAGAGAGAGTGTTCATTGTGCTGCTCACTCAACCATTTAACGATGATATTTGTGCTACGATGCTTTTGGGAAACTCACCACAGATTGGTTTGAGGTTTCTTTTTAGCCAGGAAGGATATAGTAACTCATATAATCACTCTTTACTACCATGGTGAGCAGAAAAGCATCTCAGCATGCAACAGAAAACAGAAGAGCACATTGGGTTCCACTCCTGCAGCCAAGAACAGGAATCTTAGAATCAACCAACAAGAAGTTCCTATTAAAGTGGCCGGTGAGTGTATCCAGTCATAGGTCACGGCCCACTTTTGTCAACAAAAGCGTTGAGTCATGTGTTGAGAGCCGGTTATTTATAACCATTAAAGCCACTTTTTCATTAAAAAGCTTCCTGAAGGCATAATGCCAGGTTCAGATTGTTCAGTCCAACACTGTCACGGTGGTACAGAGAGTCTG
Source organism: Neoarius graeffei (assembly GCF_027579695.1). NCBI lineage: Eukaryota > Metazoa > Chordata > Actinopteri > Siluriformes > Ariidae > Neoarius > Neoarius graeffei. Next base: position 6,852,997 of record NC_083583.1, on the reverse strand, counting down.
AATGTTTGTCAGAAGGAATTTTGTGAATGAATGCAATAAAGGGACGTCACGATGAACGTCGTGTGTGACCCAACATTTAAACTGTTTCCATTTCCCACTGAATTAAAAGATCTGGGTGGATGTCGTGAGTGGATGAATTTAGTAAATTGATACATTTTTATTTTGATCATTGATCTATTTATGTTAACATAATCGCAATACTAGGGGGCGGCACGGTGGTGTAGTGGTTAACACTGTTGCCTCACAGCAAGAAGGTCCGGGTTCGAGCCCCGTGGCCGGCGAGGGCCTTTCTGTGCGGAGTTTGCATGTTCTCCCCGTGTCTGCGTGGGTTTCCTCCGGGTGCTCCGGTTTCCCCCACAGTCCAAAGACATGCAGATTAGGTTAACTGGCGACTCTAAATTGACCATAGGTGTGAATGTGAGTGTGAATGGTTGTTTGACTCTATGCGTCAACCCTGTGATGACCTGGCGACTTATCCAGGGTGTACCCCGCCTCTCGCCCGTAGTCAGCTGGGATAGGATCCAGCTTGCCCATGACCCTGCACAGGATAAATGGTTACGGATAATGGATGGAAGGATGGCAATACCAAGGGCTACGAAACCTTTAAATTACAAACACTTTGTTTGCTGGGGATAGCCGTTGAGTATGTCCACCAGATCCAGATCCAGAATATAGTCCTGGCTATGACTTTAAACTGCAACCAGTGGTTAGTCTCAGATCTGGGAGGACTTGAGTATTGGGGAAAGTGGAGTTACCCCTTAATCACCATTGCTCCCAGGTTCTCTCTGACCTGGAGTGGTAGCACCTGCCTGGGTTCCAGCTATGGGTTAAATAGTACATCACCAATAAGGCACTGGCAGCAGGCGCATTCTGGTGTGATGTGGCAGATGAACCCAACAGGGTCAATGGCGCACCATCAAATGGCATGCGGAAAAGCCGCTCAAATGGCCAATGGATGGCATCACTTAGCAAGTCAGTTGTCACTGCGGGGCAACTTCCATACCCATCAGGTCTGTAGCACAAGTGGTACACACTTTTGTGCACTACTTGGCATCAGGTCTAGATGTCCAGAGAGACAACATGATGGGGGCATGACATTGTTTGCATTACATTACTGTGCAAGGCACTTCATTAAGAGAGGAGAATAGTATACAAGAGCTCACAAGGCCAGGAATCCCGTGGCGGCTCAGCTGGGCTGTTCGTGCCACCGCTGCAGGTGACTCTGTCACGCTGGTGTAGGCATCGCAGCCCATCTGCGTTTCTGTGAATTCTAATGAAACGGTCATCATTACTAGCAATGGACAGCCGACGATGAGTATCAGTACTGCAGGATCTAGCCTGTATTTTACAGTTTCAACCTCAATTCTTTATAATCATTTTGAAGCTTTGTCATTAGGCTTTGCTCATCATAACTTATCAGATACTTATTAATATCCATGGGGTCATTTATCAACTGCTTCCTTTTTGTTTTTCCAACCATCTGACATGTTAAATGGGTCGGTGTTTGTTACACTGCTGCCGTCAACTTGTATTTCAAGGGGCAAACTGTAGTCCTGTTTTGTAGCTTCTTTACTTAAAACTAGTGTTGTAGGACTCGAGACCAGTCTCAAGACCACTTTTTGAAGGTCTTAGTCTCATCTCGGGATCAAACACATTTTTACCTGGTCTTGTCTTGGTCTTGGACATAGAGACTCAGGAGTTTATTTCAAGACCAGTCAAGACCACAACTGTAGGGATTTCACTAAACTGCCTGTGCACTGTCTGATTTATTTGTTAATATCATTCCTATGGTGGTGTAGTGGTTAGCGCTGTTGCCTCACAGCAAAAAGGTCCGGGTTTGAGCCCCCTGGCCAGCGAGGGCCTTTCTGTGCAGAGTTTGCATGTTGTCCGCGTGGGTTTCCTCCGGGTGCTCCGGTTTCCCCCACAGTCCAAAGACATGCAGGTTAGGTTAACTGGTGACTCTAAATTGACTGTAGTAGGTGTGAATGGTTGTCTGTGTCTATGTGTCAGCCCTGTGATGACCTGGCGACTTGTCCAGGGTGTACCCCGCCTTTCGCCCGTAGTCAGCTGGGATAGGCTCCAGCTTGCCTGCAACCCTGTAGAACAGGATAAAGTGGCTAGAGATAATGAGATGAGATCATTCCTGTGATTGGATGTAAAATTTTCTGATTCAAATGTGACCAATAACATGACTCATTGCTAATTTGAAAAATTTCTTCCTGTTAATGGTTATCACCCCTCCCCCACCCCCTTCACACACACTGGTCTGGTCCTGGACTTGACTCGATCTTGCCCTGCCTTGGTCTTGGGCTTGACTTAATCTCAACCCCTCAAAGTCTTGGTCTTGTCTCGGTCTTGATACACTCTGGTCTTGGTCATGACCTGGCCTTGGTTTTGGTGCTCTTCACTGCAACAAACACTACTTAAAACTATCGGTGGTATTTTGTCACGAAATTACATGAAAGGCTCCTCACTCCTTCTTGCACTTTCGTGACAAACTGTGTAACTGCGATTTTTTACAACACTCCTTCAAAAAGTCTCCTTTCTAACACTAAACCTCTTCAATATTTAGATCACATTCTGCCATTACTACTGTTTTGGGTAGCTGTGCCTTTTGAACCTGACCAGCATGCACCGCACATGCTGAGATGTCGAATTGGCTTATTGCAGGTAGGAAGTAAAGTTGTGAGAGGTAGGGATGAATTAATTTGTCGCACTACATGTGGTATCCGACTGGTCCGAGGAATTATTTAGCACTTTAATTTGCATAAAGTTGAGAAAATCTGAACTCACTTGTTGCACTGTCGTGTCGCTGCTCACTCGTGTGAACGCAGAGTAACATTTCTCCTTCCTCCTCTCTCTCTCTTTCTCTCTCTCTCTGTCACTCAAACAAAACCCATTTAAGTCGACTCATTAATATTAATTGTCCTCCATTTTTAATTTTACTGAATCTCTGTCATCTTGCTGTTCTAAAACAGTCCAAATCTGACCCAAGCGTCCATTTTACCTTTTACCTGTCGCTTGTTTCACATTTTCCTTGTTCACTCTCCACACCTTGTCATTCTCTCTCTCTCTCTCTCTCTCTCTCCTTAACCTCTTTTTTTTACACGCTAATAGTTCAGAGGAACTGAACTGACAAAATGATTTTTCCATCAGAACTCGGGCTTTTTAAAACTAATGTATAAAAATGTGGATTATTATGACGGTATTACGGTGATTGAACTGGGACGGTAATGTCAATAGAGTCATTTACCTGTTCTGCTCCGTGCCTTAATGGACCTGCTGAAATTGCCCAGGCTATTTCCTCCACTCCTTCAGTTTAGCCAGTTTTTGAAAGGAAAAGATTCAGGACTTTTTTTGTTCGTGGATCTGAAGCTATGGGGATTTTTTTTAATTAACACACACCATTTTACTGTCACTGTTGCTATTCGGGTGATGGACTGTCGGTTGCGAGAGTAGGTTTGATCTGGTTTTTATGTTATGTTATATTAAAGTTGTTAGAATCATTTAATGAAGTGACAAACTACAGAGTCAGACGTTAGCGAAATAGTTGATTAATTCGACGCATTGAAAAAAACATTCTTCAAAAAAAGAAATTGCCGAAGGACGACAATAAAACATCATTTTTTATTTCATACAAATTTTATAACAGTTTTATTCTTAAATCAAGGATACAATATCTATCTATCTATCTATCTATCTATCTATCTATCTATCTATCTATCTATCTATCTATCTATCTATCTATCTATCTATCTATCTAACCATATCGTACTTAATTTCTTTAAATTGTTTTGCACAAGCCACAAGCAATAATTATCCCACTGACTGCATCCATGTTTACAGCTCCTGCAAAAATATACTTTAATTCCCAGATTTGCTAACTGCTATGTTATAAATGTGTTATAACATGTTATAACATGTTATAACATATCTTATATCACATTCTCCATCCTGATTGGTCAGGAGTTGTTGATTAATTTTCTTTTGCAACAGCAGCTGCAAATCACAGGTTTATAAAAGTGTCTGAATGCCTTTCATTTAAGTACGTTATCGTTTCTATAGTAACAGCCCGTTCACTGGGAGGTTTTCTATGAAGCGAGGTTTAACACTGACCTTTTATATTTAATAATAATAATAATAATAATAATAATAATACTAAAGGAGTCTCCAGTGTCACTTAAGGATTCTTGCTTTTGTTTCTTAATCATATGAGAAGTTTTTTTTTTCTTATTAAGCTAAAAAAAACAGAGGAGGGCGTGGCAGGATGGTTTATAGCTGCTTTAATGTATATAAGAGAGAACATTAAAAGTAGCTCTAAACGGATAAAAAGTATGAAGAGTTGTTTGTTAATAAATAATAAAATTATCCTCCTTGGAAGAGTGTAGTGATTGGATAGGAAGGAAGCACTTGTGCCCTGACAGGAAAATAATCATCATACCACCCTGCTGTTGATTATTTTCCTTCAACTGCATGACACACGCAGTATGTTTTATTCCTTACTTACAGGCAGCACTTTTACATTCTTGCTTACAGTTTTGATGTAAGTGATTCAGGTAAAATAAATAAGGACAGAGTGTGTGTAAATGGTCTGAAAAAACAAAAGTTCATGGATCAACATATTTCAATTCAAGACAGAATTTTGACTGAAGTGAAATATGTAAGTTGAAAAAAGTAAAACACAAAGTAAATATGTAAATAAAATCAGGTTTTTCTGAAACTCATGAAATCCTTGCCTTGCAAGTGACGTCAAAGCAAAATAGAATCCCGGATGTCGGCCATGTTGGTGGATATAAATACAAATTTGGGGTCAAGTGACGTTCTGTACAAAACATAATCACACGTGCACAACTCTCTTTGTTTTTCCACTGCTTTAAGCGTCCTTTTAGCGCTTGGTTGTGGCTACAACAGGACTCGTGACCGTGGCACATTCCGATTTTTTAGAATTCCGTCCATGATTCGGAAAGAGGGCGAGGAAACTCTGAGGCTCAGTACGGAGAGGAGACAAGCGCGGCTGAACAACATCGGCAGGGCTGATCTAACAGAGGCTAAAATCAAAACAGCTTGCGTTTGCAGTGATCATTTTATCTCAGGTGAGATTCAAAAGCTTTCTCGATAATATCATGGAAGAATTTTATTTCATGTTGCTAGAATTTTGCTATAAAATGAGCGTTCTCTCTTGTCGTGGTTCACTCGGTCTTTGTTATAATTTTAACATGTGTATTACCATTTCACTTCCAGGAACGCCAGCAAAATTATACGATAGAAACAATCCAGACTGGGCACCCACTCAGAACATGGGCTATGTTTCGTCCAAGGTCGGACTTGATTCTTTGGCAGCCGAACCAGATAGAATGTGATATCTGGGTACTCGATGGTTGGTAGAAGCGTCTTATCTTCAGAAAAGTCTGACTTTTTCAATAATATGGGTCAAAATTACACATATCTATCTTCTCTTTGGATTGAATCTTCGCTTGATTGTTCAAATCATGGTAATACTGAAAAAAATCAGCATGACAGACACGCTTTCAGTGGCTGCTGTCCTAGTTGCTTTGTAAATCCACCATTATGGTGGACGCTCATGATGTAACACATTTTGATCATGTGGTTGCAAGTCATCTATAGAAACGTGTACGTTTACGAGCTTCGTTTATTGTAGTAACACAGTAGCTGTGTTTCTGTTAACCTGCGTAATGCACAATTTGAAATTGTGAACTAAAAAAAAAACAGTAATGAAATCACATGAATTTTGGGAAAATACTGAATAAAAAAAAAAAAAAGACCAAAAATGCTTGCATGAGGTGGTTTTTCAGATGATTAGATAAAAGAGTATTACGCAAAACTGAAACAAAAATGCATTTTATGCACAATTCTAAAAAACACGCAATTGATTTTAAAAATTGTTATAAACGTAGTTTCATCTGTCGTGTACAATCCATTGTTAACAGAGGATCGGAGACATTACAAAGAAGCTCGAAAGGAAGAAGTAGAGATGGTTGGTGTCTCTGGAGAGTGTTTTTCGCTAGTACCATTAGCTTATGGTGCTAATCTGCTAACAGCTAATATCGAGCACACTGATTAATGTGCTATTTAATTTGTGTTTAACTAGTTAGCAAAGATGTATATAGATGTATAAAGACTGTATATAGTGGTGCTGCTGGTATGTAGCATTAGCTCAGGCTGCTAATTGCCTAATGCAGCTAACACGAGGTTAAGCAAACAACCAAATTTCACAATTTTCCACATTATTAAAATATCAGAATTGATTTCAAATTCATTTTAAAAGCAGATAAATCATGTAAAGAAGTAAACTGTGTGCTGTAGGATACATTTCTGATGCTAAACAAGCATTCTGTGAAAGTGTGGAGTAAAGCATGGAGTAGTGACACGCTTGCTAGCATGAACGCGGCGCTTTATTTATCTGCCTCATGACCACAACCTGCATCGTTTAAGGTTTAAGTTCCAGCACAAAAACATAGCTATCACAATTTTGCATTTATCGCCATAAAAACCCCAAAAAGTATTCACGCCCTCATTATTCCTCTCCTTCTTTCCATCTCAGTACTTTCCTCCTTTTAATACCATTATTGTTATATATTATTCATATTTTTATTACTAAATTATTACTCATTTTCTTCTCCGAGCACTTTTGTAATTCACATTCGAGGTTCTCATCAAAGCCAGGCGGCAGAACGAATGCAGACGGATACATTTTTTTCTGCCTAAAATAATGCAAAGAACATATTAAATATATATAAAAATGATAAAATATTGAGGATTAATTTAAAAAAATAAAGAGATAATTTGGACAGGACAGGAATTGCCTTTTCATTAGGATGGTCACCTTTTAGTTTTTATGTCTGATGCTCATATTACAGATAAATCATTAATTCATTTTAAAATTATTTCTTCTCCCTAATAGGCTTGGATATATATTTTAGTTTATCTCAAAATATTTTAATCAAAGTAAACAGAGTGTTTTCCTCGAACAAGGTGTGTTAAGTAGGTAGGTAAGCTAAGAGCCCTTAATTATCGAATCAAGAACCATTTTTAAGAGAATACGTACAAAATCATTTCATTATTTTCTTATAGCAAAGCAGAGACTGATACGTTAGAGAATATGGGAATCCATCAACCTGATTTTGATGCCTTTTCCAATCATATGACGTCTGTGTACCGCCACAGGGAGCCCGATCGTAAGTGCAAGGCAGAGTATCTCATAAGCACTTGACCACCAGACAACAAAGTTTGTATCTATATTTACGTACGATAGATGGGTTTTTATCCAGCACTTATTTTTAATTGTTTTTTAAAAAATAACGTTGGATTATTTACGAACACATTTTACAGAAAATATTGAGGACAGTTTCATATAAAACGAGTTAAAACAGGTTTATTAGTCCACTCGCTTGTTGGACAGTTGACTGCTTGTGTCATGTAAGGGCGATAAATAGATGGATGGATGCAAGTGCAGGAAGAGGTTTATTAAAAACAGATCCAAAACGGAGACAAAGGCAGAGTCGAGTAACAGACAGTGGTGGAGTGAGACACAGACAGGATATCAGAGGGAATATAATACTCACAGTTCAAAAACACAAACAGGGTCAAAACTAGAAAAGTGAAACAAAATACAAGGCTTTCACAAAGTCTGTGTGTTACTCAGAGTCCTTATATAAATGTCTGCGCTGTGATTGAGCTCTAATCAGGAACAGGTGCATGGTCATTAGTCCTAATGGTGCTGCACCTGTGTGTGGATATGACAGATGAAACCAGACACCTGTTTGACGTATGGAGTGTGATACTGGATGGTAACTCTACAGTAGTGATGTAAAGTGAAAGCGCTGGCTCACTGCTGTCCCCCAGGCACCCAGCAGAGTCGCACCATAATAAATGTGCTCTTGTTGTTTCTGGCGCAAGGCATGCGGCGTTAAAGAAAGGAAGAAATATGTCGTAACTACGATGCGTCTCTCATCATTGATCTCACTGTCAAAGACAATGCAGTGATTTACTGAAGTGAAAAACACGACATGACACAATTCATGGTGCTGTATTATTATTATTATTATTATTATTATTATTATTATTATTATTATTATTATTCAGGGTGATTTTGTGCCCTTGGAAATATTTTGCTCATAAACTCATCTAACATTCAGTGATCTTGCTACTGGAGACGCTCAAAAAGAAGGATTCTTCAAGATTTCACTTTTTACTTAAAGGTAGACTGCCTTTCAGATTTTTCAAGTGTAGGTCATAAAAAGAATTTTCCCGACACCCAATTATTTTTGTTTAGTGACTGAAAGCTACTGAATTCAAATCACAGACTTCCAATTTTATTATTATTATTTTTTTAAATAGAGCAAGACTTTCAGGCCACGTGGCCCTAAATTCTCTGCTATTTTTTCCTGCTTCACCATGACCCAATTCTACATACAACATCATGCATCACGTGGTGGGCTTTCCCCATTCATGCAAGGCATTGTGGGATACAATTTTGAAACAGGAGAGAAAAATGGAGGACATGAGTGTGCGAATGAAACGTGAAAGAGCGACTACAGTAACGGAAAGCAAGAAGAAAAGACGTTATGTTATATACGAAGGAAAGGAAACGCAGGACCAAACTAATAAATATGGGCGCTCAGCGAGCACCTCGGTGTGATCAGCTGTTCATTTAGCGACAGAATGATGGAACTGTCAGTGCACGCTCAAAGGTAAACCTGCGCATGCGCACACGGACTTCCTCTGTCTGCTTGACTGCGCAAAGCGAGTGATTTCATGCACATTATTTGCTTTAATCCCCTCAAATTAAATAACTTCCTAGCCACAGAATGGCCTGATATTTTGTGTGAAATTACAGAAATAAACAGATATCACAATGACCACATTTCAGACAGAACTAAATTTCACCCATTTTATGAAATCGAAAGGCCGTCTCGCTTTAAAGGTTTTTAGTTTCCTAAAAGTGTTTTATTCAGAACCTTCAAAGAACAAAGAATCCAATGCTAGAACCAACACTTTAAAGTGGACTATGTGCACAAGTATGCATGAGTCCCAAGCCCTTAAGTGTACACACTGGAAAACCAGACTGATATTAATTTTAGAAACTTCTAATATAACTCGAGGGTTAGGGTTGGGGTTTGGGTCTTCTTAAGATTTTTTTTTAGCTTCCTAGAAGGTTTCTACTTAGAACCCTTTCCTTTCTGACAGGATAAACCAAAGAACATCCGCAGAAACCTTCAGAGTGTGTTTTATAAAAACATGTATGATTCCCAAACAAGCCCTTCAGTACTCTTGATGAGTACACTCTTGATTTTCATTTTTACAAACTTCTAACATCTCACATTGGAAAATGAAAGGTTCTTAGCTCCATTTAAAGGTTCTACTTAGAGCTTCAGGGTAACTAAAGAACCCTTAGGTGTGGACTATAAAACTAGAAAAGTATACAAGATATCCCAAGCCATTAAGTGTCCATGACATCCATGAGACTGGACCAATTTTCTTGTTTTGCAAACTTTTACAATCCAAAATACCTCACTCTCTTACAAGTTGGATGAATTAATAAATAAATGAATGTTCTCAGCTTCCTAGAAGGGTTCTACATGGAACCCTTTCTGATAGAGAAAGCAGAATGAGATCCAATGAACCCTTAAATGTATACAGTACAAAAAGTGTAAATGAGTTCCAAACCCATTTTATGTCTTTTCTGCAAAATTCCAATATATCTTACTCCCTCAAGAATTCATTGGCTAACCAAAGGTTCTTAGCTTCCACGTTGAAGGGTTCTACATGGAACCTTTTCTGACAGGAGGTAACTAGAGAACCCTTAGATATGTACTAAAATGCTAGAAAAATGTGAATGAGTTCCAAACCCAGTTTGTGTTCTTTCTACAAAATTCCAAAATATCTTACTCCGTCAAGAATTCATTGGATAACCAAAGGCTTGTAGCTTCCAAGTTGAAGGGTTCTACTTGGAACCCTTTCTGACAGAGGGTAACTAAAGTACCCTTAGGTGTGCACTATAAAACTAGAAAAGTGTGCATGATTCCCAAGCCTTTAAATTGGACAAAATTTTTAGAAACATCTGAAATATCTCACTCTCTTAAGAGATGATTGAACAGTTAAGGGTCGTTAGCATCCCAGCAGGGTTCTACTTGGAGCTCTTTCAGACAGGAGAACCAGAAGGAGCTATCAAAGTTCCCTGAAAAGTGTGCTTTATAATAAAAAGTTTGCATGATTCCTAAAGCCTTATGTGTACATTTTTTTTGTCACTGTTAATAAAATTCAAGGTGATCTTACAGTCTCAGGAGTTCATGGGATAATTAAAGGTTCTTAGCTTCCTACACAGGTTCTCCTTGGAACCCTTTGTGAAAGGGAACAACTGCAGGAACCTGAGGTGCATAAAACTCAGAAAGCATGTTTGATTCCAAACTCTTGTAAAATATCTGCTGGAATGAAGATGTTGATCCCAAACACATCATGTCGAGTCTGAACTGAGATGTTCACTCAGGAGGTGTTATGGATTGAGCTTCATTAACGTCACAGAGAGAGGAATAAATGGAATGAGGCATTATAACCTCCATATGACCACCACTGCGCTGTAATACACGACCGAGGCCAGGAGCCACACCGCCGTCTGGACAATTGCTTTCTGAAAAGCTTTCCATTGTCTGCGGTGATGAACTTGAGCTTTGGCCTCCAACCCCGGGGTCCTTCTGTATAATTCTGACGCCCCCCTCTTCCCTACCTGCCCCCATCCACCTATCCATACTCCCTTTCTGCCCCCACTTTCGCCTCGAGCTCATACTCCAGCTGACTGTGGGCCCCTAAGAGCGGTGTGAAGCGGCGACCGGCGCATCGCCTCATCACCTTGCAGCACCGCTGAATAAAAATCGCTGTAATGAAGCCGACCACAAAATGGCTCCTTGCGCAGTGGAGATGGTGGACGGATTGTGGAGCGAACAGATATAAAAAAAAGTGTGTTTCATTTTCTTTTGCACATCTTCCATCTTCCTCTCTCTGATCATTTCTCTCTCTCTCTCTCTCTCTCTCTCTCTCTCTCCGTTCAGCAGGCAGACGGAGGAGTTTTACTGAAGAGACAAAGGAAGGAAACGAGGGGAAGAGACAGGAGTGATGAGAAAATTACACCAGTGAAATCCAACCCTGCAAAAAGGAGGGGAATAAAACAAATAAAATAAAGATGACTGCACTTCTTTCTTTCTTTCTTTCTTTCTTTCTTTCTTTCTTTCTTTCTTTCTTTCTTTCTGTCCCTGTGTTTTAACCTTCTTTCTTTCTTTCTTTCTTTCTTTCTTTCTTTCTTTCTTTCTTTCTGTGTAAACCTCATTTCTTTCTATCTTTCTT
>NC_083583.1:6822759-6828639 GCF_027579695.1 Neoarius graeffei | reverse complement strand
TCTTCCTGTTAACTTTCTTTCTTTCTTTTTTCTTTCTTTCTGTGTTAACCTCGTTTCTTTCTTTCTTTCTTTCTTTCTTTCTTTCTTTCTTTCTTTCTCTGGTATTAACTTTCTTTCTTTCTTTCTTTCTTTCTTTCTTTCTTTCTTTCTTTCTTTCTGTGTTAACCTCGTTTCTTTCTTTCTTTCTTTCTTTCTTTCTTTCTTTCTTTCTTTCTTTCTCTGTTATTAACTTTCTTTCTTTCTTTCTTTCTTTCTTTCTTTCTTTCTTTCTTTCTTTCTTTCTTTCATTCTTTCTTTCTGTGTTAGCCAGCCTCATTTCTTTCTTTCTTTCTTTCTTTCTTTCTTCTTAACCTCATTTCTTTCTTTCTTTCTTTCTTTCTTTCTTTCTTTCTTTCTTTCTTTCTCTGTTAACCTCATTTCTTTCTTTCTTTCTTTCTTTCTTTCTTTCTTTCTTTCTTTCTCTGTGTTAACCTCATTTCTTTCTTTCTTTCTTTCTTTCTTTCTTTCTTTCTTTCTTTCTTTCTTTCTTCCTGTTAACTTTCTTTCTTTCTTTCTTTCTTTCTTTCTTTCTTTCTTTCTTTCTTTCTTTATTTATTTATTTGGTATTAACTTTCTTTCTTTCTTTCTTTCTTTCTTTCTTTCTTTTTTCTTTCTTTCTGTGTTAACCTTGTTTCTTTCTTTCTTTCTTTCTTTCTTTCTTTCTTTCTTTGGTATTATCTTTCTTTCTTTCTTTCTTTCTTTCTTGTTATTAACCTTTCTTTCTTTCTTTCTTTCTTTCTTTCTTTCTTTCTTTCTTTCTGTGTTAACCTCATTTCTTTCTTTCTTTCTTTCTTTCTTTCTTTCTTTCTTTCTTTCTCTGTTAACCTCATTTCTTTCTTTCTTTCTTTCTTTCTTTCTTTCTTTCTTTCTTTCTTTCTTGCTTTCTTTGTTATTAACCTTCTTTCTTTCTTTCTTTCTTTCTTTCTTTCTTTCTTTCTTTCTTTCTTTCTTTCTTTCTTTCTGTGTTAACCTCATTTCTTTCTTTCTTTCTTTCTTTCTTTCTTTCTTCTTTCTTTCTTTTTTCTTTCTTTCTTTCTTTCTTTCTTTCTTTCTTTCTTTGTTCTTAACCTCATTTCTTTCTTTCTTTCTTTCTTTCTTTCTTTCTTTCTTTCTTTCTTTGTTATTAACCTTTCTTTCTTTCTTTCTTTCTTTCTTTCTTCTTTCTTTCTTTCTTTCTGTGTTAACCTCATTTCTTTCTTTCTTTCTTTCTTTCTTTCTTTCTTTCTTTCTCTGTTAACCTCATTTCTTTCTTTCTTTCTTTCTTTCTTTCTTTCTTTCTTTCTTTCTTTCTTTCTTTCTTCCTTTCTTTCTTTCTGTTTTAACCTCATTCCTTTCTTTCTTTCTTTCTTTCTTTCTTTCTTTCTGTGTTAACCTCATTTCTTTCTTTCTTTCTTTCTTTCTTTCTTTCTTTCTTTCTTCTTTCTTTCTTTTTTCTTTCTTTCTTTCTTTCTTTCTTTCTTTCTTTCTTTCTTTCTTTGTTCTTAACCTCATTTCTTTCTTTCTTTCTTTCTTTCTTTCTTTCTTTCTTTCTTTCTTTGTTATTAATCTTTCTTTCTTTCTTTCTTTATTTCTTTCTTTCTGTGTTAACCTCATTTCTTTCTTTCTTTCTTTCTTTCTTTCTTTCTTTCTCTGTAAACCTCATTTCTTTCTTTCTTTCTTTCTTTCTTTCTTTCTTTCTTTCTTTCTTTCTTTCTTTCTGTTTTAACCTCATTCCTTTCTTTCTTTCTTTCTTTCTTTCTTTCTTTCTTTCTTTCTTTCTCTGTTAACCTCATTTCTTTCTTTCTTTCTTTCTTTCTTTCTTTCTTTCTTTCTGTTTTAACCTCATTTCTTTCTTTCTTTCTTTCTTTCTTTCTTTCTTTCTTTCTTTCTGTGTTAACCTCATTTCTTTCTTTCTTTCTTTCTTTCTTTCTTTCTTTCTTTCTTTCTTTCTTTCTTTCTTTCTTTCTTTGTTCTTAACCTCATTTCTTTCTTTCTTTCTTTCTTTCTTTCTTTCTTTCTCTGTGTTAACCTCATTTCTTTCTTTCTTTCTTTCTTTCTTTCTTTCTTTCTTCCTGTTAACTTTCTTTCTTTCTTTCTTTCTTTTTTCTTTCTTTCTGTGTTAACCTCGTTTCTTTCTTTCTTTCTTTCTTTCTTTCTTTCTTTCTTTCTTTCTTTCTGTGTTAACCTCATTTCTTTCTTTCTTTCTTTCTTTCTTTCTTTCTTTCTTTCTTTCTTTCTTTCTTTGTTCTGAACCTCATTTCTTTCTTTCTTTCTTTCTTTCTTTCTTTCTTTCTTTCTTTCTTTCTTTCTTTCTCTGTGTTAACCTCATTTCTTTCTTTCTTTCTTTCTTTCTTTCTTTCTTTCTTTCTTTCTTTCTTTCTTCCTGTTAACTTTCTTTCTTTCTTTTTTCTTTCTTTCTGTGTTAACCTCGTTTCTTTCTTTCTTTCTTTCTTTCTTTCTTTCTTTCTTTCTTTCTCTGGTATTAACTTTCTTTCTTTCTTTCTTTCTTTCTTTCTTTCTTTCTTTCTCTCTTTCTTTCTTTCTTTCTGTGTTAACCTCATTTCTTTCTTTCTTTCTTTCTTTCTTTCTTTCTTTCTTTCTTTCTTTCTTCCTGTTAACTTTCTTTCTTTCTTTCTTTCTTTCTTTCTTTCTTTCTTTCTTTCTTTTTTCTTTCTTTCTCTGTTAACCTCATTTCTTTCTTTCGTTCTTCCTGTTAACTTTCTTTCTTTCTTTCTTTCTTTCTTTCTTTCTTTCTTTCTTTATTTATTTATTTATTTATTTATTTGGTATTAACTTTCTTTCTTTCTTTCTTTCTTTCTTTCTTTCTTTCTTTTTTTCTTTCTTTCTGTGTTAACCTTGTTTCTTTCTTTCTTTCTTTCTTTCTTTCTTTCTTTGGTATTATCTTTCTTTCTTTCTTTCTTTCTTTGTTATTAACCTTTCTTTCTTTCTTTCTTTCTTTCTTTCTTTCTGTGTTAACCTCAATTCTTTCTTTCTTTCTTTCTTTCTTTCTTTCTTTCTTTCTCTGTTAACCTCATTTCTTTCTTTCTTTCTTTCTTTCTTTCTTTCTTTCTTTCTTTCTTTCTTTCTTTCTTCCTTTCTTTCTTTCTGTTTTAACCTCATTCCTTTCTTTCTTTCTTTCTTTCTTTCTTTCTTTCTTTCTTTCTTTCTTTCTTTCTGTGTTAACCTCATTTCTTTCTTTCTTTCTTTCTTTCTTTCTTTCTTTCTTTCTTCTTTCTTTCTTTTTTCTTTCTTTCTTTCTTTCTTTCTTTCTTTCTTTCTTTGTTCTTAACCTCATTTCTTTCTTTCTTTCTTTCTTTCTTTCTTTCTTTCTTTCTTTCTTTGTTATTAATCTTTCTTTCTTTCTTTCTTTATTTCTTTCTTTCTGTGTTAACCTCATTTCTTTCTTTCTTTCTTTCTTTCTTTCTTTCTTTCTTTCTTTCTTTCTTTCTTTCTCTGTAAACCTCATTTCTTTCTTTCTTTCTTTCTTTCTTTCTTTCTGTTTTAACCTCATTCCTTTCTTTCTTTCTTTCTTTCTTTCTTTCTTTCTTTCTTTCTTTCTTTCTCTGTTAACCTCATTTCTTTCTTTCTTTCTTTCTTTCTTTCTTTCTTTCTTTCTTTCTTTCTTTCTGTTTTAACCTCATTTCTTTCTTTCTTTCTTTCTTTCTTTCTTTCTTTCTGTGTTAACCTCATTTCTTTCTTTCTTTCTTTCTTTCTTTCTTTCTTTCTTTCTTTCTTTCTTTCTTTGTTCTTAACCTCATTTCTTTCTTTCTTTCTTTCTTTCTTTCTTTCTTTCTTTCTTTCTTTCTCTGTGTTAACCTCATTTCTTTCTTTCTTTCTTTCTTTCTTTCTTTCTTTCTTTCTTTCTTTCTTTCTTTCTTCCTGTTAACTTTCTTTCTTTCTTTCTTTCTTTTTTCTTTCTTTCTGTGTTAACCTCGTTTCTTTCTTTCTTTCTTTCTTTCTTTCTTTCTTTCTTTCTGTGTTAACCTCATTTCTTTCTTTCTTTCTTTCTTTCTTTCTTTCTTTCTTTCTTTCTTTCTTTCTTTCTTTCTTTCTTTCTTTGTTCTTAACCTCATTTCTTTCTTTCTTTCTTTCTTTCTTTCTTTCTTTCTTTCTTTCTTTCTTTCTCTGTGTTAACCTCATTTCTTTCTTTCTTTCTTTCTTTCTTTCTTTCTTTCTTTCTTTCTTTCTTTCTTCCTGTTAACTTTCTTTCTTTCTTTTTTCTTTCTTTCTGTGTTAACCTCGTTTCTTTCTTTCTTTCTTTCTTTCTCTGGTATTAACTTTCTTTCTTTCTTTCTTTCTTTCTTTCTTTCTTTCTTTCTTTCTTTCTCTCTTTCTTTCTTTCTTTCTGTGTTAACCTCATTTCTTTCTTTCTTTCTTTCTTTCTTTCTTTCTTCCTGTTAACTTTCTTTCTTTCTTTCTTTCTTTCTTTCTTTCTTTCTTTTTTCTTTCTTTCTCTGTTAACCTCATTTCTTTCTTTCGTTCTTCCTGTTAACTTTCTTTCTTTCTTTCTTTCTTTCTTTCTTTCTTTCTTTATTTATTTATTTATTTGGTATTAACTTTCTTTCTTTCTTTCTTTCTTTCTTTCTTTCTTTCTTTTTTTCTTTCTTTCTGTGTTAACCTTGTTTCTTTCTTTCTTTCTTTCTTTCTTTCTTTCTTTGGTATTATCTTTCTTTCTTTCTTTCTTTCTTTGTTATTAACCTTTCTTTCTTTCTTTCTTTCTTTCTTTCTTTCTTTCTTTCTTTCTGTGTTAACCTCATTTCTTTCTTTCTTTCTTTCTTTCTTTCTTTCTTTCTTTCTTTCTTTCTTTCTCTGTTAACCTCATTTCTTTCTTTCTTTCTTTCTTTCTTTCTTTCTTTCTTTCTTTCTTTCTGTGTTAACCTCATTCCTTTCTTTCTTTCTTTCTTTCTTTCTTTCTTGCTTTCTTTGTTATTAACCTTCTTTCTTTCTTTCTTTCTTTCTTTCTTTCTTTCTTTCTTTCTTTCTTTCTGTGTTAACCTCATTTCTTTCTTTCTTTCTTTCTTTCTTTCTTTCTTTCTTTCTTCTTTCTTTCTTTCTTTCTTTCTTTCTTTGTTCTTAACCTCATTTCTTTCTTTCTTTCTTTCTTTCTTTCTTTCTTTCTTTCTTTCTTTCTTTGTTATTAACCTTTCTTTCTTTCTTTCTTTCTTTCTTTCTTTCTTTCTTTCTGTGTTAACCTCATTTCTTTCTTTCTTTCTTTCTTTCTTTCTTTCTTTCTTTCTTTGTTCTTAACCTCATTTCTTTCTTTCTTTCTTTCTTTCTTTCTTTCTTTCTTTCTCTGTGTTAACCTCATTTCTTTCTTTCTTTCTTTCTTTCTTTCTTTCTTTCTTTCTTTCTTTCTTTCTTTCTTTCTTCCTGTTAACTTTCTTTCTTTCTTTCTTTCTTTCTTTCTTCTTTCTTTTTTCTTTCTTTCTGTGTTAACCTCATTTCTTTCTTTCTTTCTTTCTTTCTTTCTTTCTTTCTTTCTGTGTTAACCTCATTTCTTTCTTTCTTTCTTTCTTTCTTTCTTTCTTTGTTCTTAACCTCATTTCTTTCTTTCTTTCTTTCTTTCTTTCTTTCTTTCTTTCTCTGTGTTAACCTTTCTTTCTTCCTGTTAACTTTCTTTCTTTCTTTTTTCTTTCTTTCTGTGTTAAACCTCGTTTCTTTCTTTCTTTCTTTCTTTCTTTCTTTCTTTCTTTCTCTGGTATTAACTTTCTTTCTTTCTTTCTTTCTTTCTTTCTGTGTTAACCTCATTTCTTTCTTTCTTTCTTTCTTTCTTTCTTTCTTTCTTTCTTTCTTTCTTTCTTCCTGTTAACTTTCTTTCTTTCTTTCTTTCTTTCTTTCTTTCTTTCTTTCTTTTCTTTTTTC
>NC_083583.1:6767759-6815259 GCF_027579695.1 Neoarius graeffei | reverse complement strand
TTTGGGGTGATGGAGTTGGTAAAGACTGTGGATGGG
Organism: Neoarius graeffei; assembly: GCF_027579695.1. Classification (NCBI taxonomy): domain Eukaryota; kingdom Metazoa; phylum Chordata; class Actinopteri; order Siluriformes; family Ariidae; genus Neoarius; species Neoarius graeffei. The sequence goes on along the minus strand of NC_083583.1, from coordinate 6,815,223 downwards.
TAACGAACACCAGCCTGGGTTCTTCTCCATTAAACAAATCAAACATCTGGACACATTAGACACGATATGAAACATATGTGGGAATGCAGGTGGTCTAAAACCCTGTGCCAGCTTTCTTCCAGAACACATCACAACCTCACAAAATGGCTGCCCTGGACTCCATTTCCCAGCAGCCACCACTGTTACCTCATTTCTCCCACTTGCTTTCAGCTTCACTAAGTGTTTCACTGGAAAGCTTCTGGTCTGTGAGCCAATAAATGGCCGACATTGTTATCCATTCATCTCTGTCCTGTCCAGGGCGACATACAGTAAGGGGTTAGGTACCGGTGCCTTGCTCAAGGGCACTTCAGCCATTCCTGCTGGACCAGGGAATTGAACCAGTGACCTTTTGGTCCCAAAGTTGCTTCTCTAACTGTTAGGCCATGGCTTCCCCTGAGACCCCAAATTAAAACTCTTTATCAAGTTTAGCTTGATTTTCATTTATAATAATAATAATAATAATAATAATAATAATAAAGTTAAACTTATATAGTATCTTTCTCACACCCAACGCCGCTTTACAATTACAACATAAAACAAAAAAACCCACAAAACGAGGGTCGGGATGTAATTCCAGTGGTGGAGCTGCCCACAGTCCCACCAAAAGGTGTATGAAGGTCTGTCCCACACCGCCTGCACAGCCACCATGACACCACCAAGCAACATCACTCGGAACACCGCGGCACAGATCCACAAAGTGAGCACAGTAGCACTGCTGCACAGAGCTCTGGGCAACCATGATGTTAAAAGACCAACGAGCTCACTGCAGTCCATAGCGAGGAGCACAGGCATCACCCATGGCGGCCCAAGGCCTGAAGGAAACTGACGCCCAAAACTGGGTCCGGAGCCACACCACAACCCGTGGACAAAACATTCAAGCAAAGAACAAACATCAAACCAGAGAAACACAGAACAAAAACAAAGGAAAGAAAAGAAAAATAAAAAGATTAAACTTCCCAGTTAATATTCTGGCACGCCGATATTTTGGCTGGACGTAAAGCTTTTTGTTTTCCTGAGTTCATGATCATAAACGAAAGCGCTAGGCACCTGTGCTGACGATGTTGCGATGTCAAAATTACTCTCCGTGATGCTACAGTCATCCACAATTGTGGTGATTTTTTTTTTCAGCCTCTCACCTCACATCATATTGAAGTAAATCTCTGATGTTTCAGCTTCTCATCCAAAGCTTGAGAACTTGGTGGGAGTGACGTTTGGCTAGCAGTGAGTTAACGTGGGATTAGCATGGTTACGGTTTTGTCGAGTTAAGGATCATGATGCATCTCAGCCTTTATCTAAAAAAAGAAATAATAATGAATGAGACCGGGTGGCACAGTGGTGTAGTAGTTAGCACTGTCACCTCACAGCAAGAAGGTTCTGGGTTCGAGCCCAGTGGCCAACGGGGGCCTTTCTGTGCGGAGTTTGCATGTTCTCCCCGTGTCTGCGTGGGTTTCCTCCGGGTGCTCCGGTTTCCCCCACAGTCCAAAGACATGCAGGTTAGGTTAACTGGTGACTCTAAATTGACCGTAGGTGTGAATGTGAGTGTGAATGGTTGTTTGTCTCCGTGTCAGCCCTGTGATGATCTGGTGACTTTTCCAGGGTGTACCCCGCCTTTCGCCCATAGTCAGCTGGGATAGGCTCCAGCTCACCCACGACCCTGTAGAACAGGATAAGCGATGACGGATAATGGATGGATAGATGGATGGTGTTGTTTGTCTCTGTGTGTCAGCCCTGTGATGACCTGGCGACTTGTCCAGGGTGTCCACCCATAGTCAGCTAGGGTAGGATCCAGCTTGCCCGTGACATTGTACAGGATAAGCGGCAATAGATAATGGATGGATGGATGGATGGATGGATGGATGGATGGATGGATGGATGGATGGATGGACGAAACCGTCAGTGAGGGCGTAGCTCACTCTGGCTCTGTCTAGTCTAGAAGGAACGATCTAAAGTGGGCCATCTTGCGCAATACATGTTGCAAGCTATATACCGTACACTATATACAGGCTATATATAGAAGCAATATCCCCCCTAGGAATTCCGACCTATTTGCCAGAAAGAATCCAAAATGGTGAAGAATTGACCGAGAAGAAGCAATTTTGTTGAACTGCTCATTAAGGCTTCATCTGTAACTTCATTAATAATTGTAATTAATCAAATCTGAGTAGAAGTTCTATGCACCCTAGGTACCCCTACCTTCATGCCAGAAAGAATCAAAATCGGTGAAGAATTGAGAAAGAAGAAACGATTTGTGTGGAAACTGCTCGTTAGGGCTTGATTAATTACTCCCTATCTTCATTATTAATTGCAATTATGCAAATTTGGGTAGAAGCTGCAGTACATACACCCCAGGCAGACTGACCTTCCTGCCAAAATGAATAAAAATTGGTGAAGAATTCTGAGAGAAGAAGCGATTTTTGTGAAATGTGGATGACAATGGATGGACGACGGACAACACATGATGATATAAACTCATCACCTGTTGGCCAGATGAGCTAATAAGGGTGGATCAAATCTCGATCATGAAGTTGGTTCAGTGGTTCAATGATTCTGATTCAGCACACATGCAACTAAAACAACTGACACAGTTCATTAAAAAGAAAAAAAATGACAGATAAACTTCTCTGTCTGATAATCATGAATTCTTTTGACGTCCATGCTGCAATTTTATGCTGCAAAGCCCATTAAAGGTACCTGAACAAACAATATTTGAGAGAGAAGAAGTGATTTTGGTGAAATATAGATGACGACGGATGGATGACGGGTGACAGATGATGGCATAAGCTACTGACATGCAGGGACTTGTTTTTAATACAACAAACTCCTGGATTTCGCTTTAAAATTTTTTACATGAAAATATAACCCCCAAAATACAACCCCGATTCCAAAAAAGTTGGGACAAAGTACAAATTGCAAATAAAAACGGAATGCAATGATTTACAAACCTCAAAAACCGATATTGTATTCACAATAGAACATAGACAACATATCAAATGTCGAAAGTGAGACATTTTGAAATTTCATGCCAAATATTGGCTCATTTGAAATTTCATGACAGCAACACATCTCAAAAAAGTTGGGACAGGAGCGATAAGAGGCTGGAAAAGTTAAAGGTACAAAAAAGGAACAGCTGGAGGACCAAATTGCAACTCATTAGGTCAACTGGCAATAGGTCATTAACATGACTGGGTATAAAAAGAGCATCTTGGAGTGGCAGCGGCTCTCAGAAGTAAAGATGAGAAGAGGATCACCGAGCCCCCTAATTCTGCACCGACAAAGAGTGGAGCAATATCAGAAAGGAGTTCGACAGTGTAAAATTGCAAAGAGTTTGAACATATCATCATCTACAGTGCATATCATCATCAAAAGATTCAGAGAATCTGGAAGAATCTCTGTGCGTAAGGGTCAAGGCCGGAAAACCATACTGGGTGCCTGTGATCTTCGGGCCCTTAGACGGCACTGCATCACATACAGGCATGCTTCTGTATTGGAAATCACAAAATGGGCTCAGGAATATTTCCAGAGAACATTATCTGTGAACACAATTCACCGTGCCATCTGCCGTTGCCAGCTAAAACTCTATAGTTCAAAGAAGAAGCCGTATCTAAACATGATCCAGAAGCGCAGACGTCTTCTCTGGGCCAAGGCTCATTTAAAATGGACTGTGGCAAAGTGGAAAACTGTTCTGTGGTCAGACAAATCAAAATTTGAAGTTCTTTATGGAAATCAGGGACGCCGTGTCATTCGGACTAAAGAGGAGAAGGACGACCCGAGTTGTTATCGGCGCTCAGTTCAGAAGCCTGCATCTCTGATGGTATGGGGTTGCATTAGTGCATGTGGCATGGGCAGCTTACACATCTGGAAAGACACCATCAATGCTGAAAGGTATATGGGCAATTCCAGCGTTATGGACGTGACACTTGAACTCAAAATGGCAACAAATGACCCAGTGCATGTTTTATTGTCTCCCAGTATTTAAACAGGTGTTGCATATTTTAAGGCTGCACCATACTGGAGAAGTGATAGAACAAGAACAATTCCCATAGTACATCTAGGGCATGCCAGAAAATGCCAATAAAAGATGCGTTATGGATGTGACAGAAAAAGTATCACTTTTCTTGGGTGACTGTACATTTTTATCAAACTCTGTGAAATTGTAAACCTAATGTCGAAATGGAGATATCCATTTGATAGAGGGGTCCAAGGTGAATATTAAAAAATCTTTTGTTTAAAATATTTTGTATTTCATGCAGAGTTTCGGAAGGAAAAGTCAGCGTTATGGATGTGACGAAATTCCGTTATGGATGTGACGCGTCTGAAATAGACATGGCATATGTTTAGAAAATCAGCAATTTAACCACCATAACCCTTTGAAAAACTCTCTAAATATCAGCTAAAACTATCAAAGTTCTTAAATAATATTTAGGATGGCTATTGTTTTGCTGTTTTGTGGATTTTAGCATACATTTCTGTGGCTTGTGGCAATAATATAGAATTGTACATGATCAAAGTTGATTTTAGCTTGGGGTTTACATTATAAGAAAGAAAGACTGACAGTGACATATTAGGTTGGTTACAAATTGGTTCAACTTATTCACATCTGTAAAATACAGGCCTAGGTGATATCTCTGGGAGTGGTTTTGATGTATTACATGTTGCTTTATTTTTGCATGGTGAGGTTGACATTTACATGGAATTGCCCATATTCAGGTTCTAGAGCAACATATGCTCCCATCCAGACGACGTCTCTTTCAGGGAAGACCTTGCATTTTCCAACATGACAATGCCAAACCACATACTGCATCAATTACAGCATCATGGCTGCATAGAAGAAGGGTCCGGGTACTGAACTGGCCAGCCTGCAGTCCAGATCTTTCACCCATAGAAAACATTTGGCGCATCATAAAACGGAAGATACGACAAAAAAACACCTAAGACAGTTGAGCAACTAGAATCCTACATTAGACAAGAATGGGTTAACATTCCTATCCCTTAACTTGAGCAACTTGTCTCCTCAGTCCCCAGACGTTTACAGACTGTTGTAAAGAGAAAAGGGGATGTCTCACAGTAGTAAACATGGCCTTGTCCCAACTTTTTTGAGATGTGTTGTTGTCATGAAATTTAAAATCACCTAATTTTTCTCTTTAAATGATGCATTTTCTCAGTTTAAACATTTGATATGTCATCTATGTTCTATTCTGAATAAAATATGGAATTTTGAAACTTCCACATCATTGCATTCCATTTTTATTTACAATTTGTACTTTGTCCCAACTTTTTTGGAATCGGGGTTGTAGAGATGATTGCTTTCTCAAGGGGCAAAACTGTAGCGCTAATTGGAAACAACTCATTGTGAACTTTTGTATCATGTAGGGCATGTGGCTGAAATGAATATTTTTTTGTATTTTTATGCATTTGTTTTTAAAAATGGACACTTCTTTCTTTCTTTCTTTCTTTCTTTCTTTCTTTCTGTTTGTTTGTTTGCTGCAAACTAAACCTTAGCAATACACCAAACAGTACATTCAGTAGTTTTTGACAGGGATGTCACTGATACCCCTTTTCACCTAATGGGGAAAGGGTTCTTGAACTGCTTCCATTCAGGATTCTGTGAACCTCGCTGCTAGCGAGCGAACCAGCCCACATTTTCACCAGTTTTGAAAGGAATCATTGTAATCAAGGATGCGTCATGAACAGAGGGCATGGCACAATTCACACAGGGAGTTAACAGTCGGAGCAAGATGGTGGTGCACATTGATGACCTCCAAGTTTTTGTTCTGTTGTTGCAGATATTTGTTTTCGGTCCATTTTTTTTTGAAGAGGTATCCTTTTCCGTTACGTTCTCCATCACTGTGCTCCACTTCCTCTCCAAACTAATGACATGCCCACTGATGTCATGATGGTTTGTGCTGGAAAAATCAGCGATATTTTGGTTCCAGCTGGGAACCGAGTTTTCAGGTTCCGAACCAGTTTATTTTTGGTTGAAATCTGGTGCATGAACAAGAACGGAACCTGTTCCCTGTTGGTGGAAAAGGGGTATGAGAGTACCAAGTTTAAGGGGTTGGAAAAGTCCCATTCCTGGAATTTTCCCTGGATTATTCTGATGTTAATATATAAACAAGTGACTTCAAGTAAATACTAAATCATAAACATCAGTGTTTAAGAACAAATCAGTTGAAGTGACAAAATGGGAATCAAAAACACTCACCAAAATGAACTAGATTTGTAATTTAAGAAAGAAAGAAAGAAAGAAAGAAAGAAAGAAAGAAAGAAAGAAAGAAAGAAAGAAAGAAGTGAGAAATAAGTAATACTGAAAAAAATAATGTTAAATAATCAGAAAAAAAAGAATAAAGAACTAGACACAGACTGTGACTAAAGTCACAGTAATTTGCGCTAGCTGTTACAAACCAGGACGTCTGGTCACTGTACCATATAGTTCCAGAACGGTAACAGATAGAGAATGATGCTTAGTGAGGAAAAGTTGTGTCCTGCCGCCCTGAACAAAATAATAATAAAAAAAACTGATTGAAAAAATCATGAAAATTGACAGTTATAAGTGACTGAAAAAAATCCCAGTGATCCAGATCAGCACCAAAAGTCATCACAACATAATTCAGCCCAGATGTATTCTTCATGTGAAATCTGGTGATGATTGGTTGAAAACTGAGGGAGAAATAGCGTCCTAAAAAAAGTTATAATAATAATAATAATAATAATAATAATAATAATAATATAAAGATCCTGAGTGAGAGTAACAGTTTGTGCCAGCGCTGCTAGAACAAATTAATAGAAAGAAAACTTAGAAAAGAAAACGGAGAAGGTAATGACTGTGCTGTACGAGTGAGTTTAAAAAGGAGCTGCTGATTGGTCAGTTGTGACGTCTTTTCCAAGGAGTTTTTTGTGCTGTTTTATTTTTCTTAAAGAGAAAGAATTAAGAGCCTGCTGAAGGAACGCCTGTTTTGAGCTGCTGTAAGGAAAGTCACTGGATATTCCACAATGTTAATGTAACCATAAACAGATAAAAAGTATGATGTTCTATAAGAAATGAAAAAAGTACCACTATTTGTAAACTATTGTGGCATAAAAGGAATAAACAGTTCATGTTGGTCACAATGACTCTGCCTCCTCACACCAAAATGAAGTTGATTATTTTCCTATAACAGCATGCCCTGTAGTGTTTTATTCCTTGTTCATGTAGCGTCACTGATAGTTAGCCGTGTAGTAAAGATCGCTAACCTGGGTAAGAATGAGCACATGGTCCAAATAACCCAGGTCACAGCGTCAGGCCTCGAGGCTGCGTGATGTCACATGTGTTCACATGCACACCACGCCGATGTTCTTGTTTCCTAATGTCGACGTATGGCACGCTCGACTTCGCAAATGAGTTTACACTGCTGTTTAATGACACTCGGTGCGGCGTCTCAAATCAGGAACGTGAGACAAACAAATTTGTGTGAGTTTGACGGAGTTTATCAAAATGACAGGTAATTAGAGAAACCCTCACCTTGGGCCTCAGCGCGAAATTAGAGTCATCGCTGCAGATGTGTGTTTGAAGGAGAAAAAAAAAGTGCCACAGCTGCAGAAAAGCTACGGGACTCTCGGCACACACTGCTGAATTAAACATCCAACATCCTGTTACTGCAAACAGCCCCAGGAGCTCAAGCCCCCCCCCATCTCTCTCTCTCTCTCCCTCTCTTTAAATATCCCTCTCTCTCTCCCTCACTCTCTCTCTTTAAATCTCCCTCTCTTTCTCCCTCACTCTCTCTCTCTCTCTCTCTCTCTCTCCCTCACTCTCTCTCTTTAAATCTCCCTCTCTCTCTCTCTCTCCCTCTCTCTAAATCTCCCTCTTTCTCTCTTTAAATCTCTCTCTCTCTCTTCCTCTCTCTCTCTGAATGTATGTGCGACATTTTCTCTGGCTGTGTGAAATCTAATAGGTTAAATGTTTTTTTTATTATTTTTTTTTTTAAGTGGAGATGCTTTTTCTTTAAGTTCTTGCCCTTAATGTGGACGTCCCACCAAATAACAGATTTGTGTAATTAAAATGCAAAACACATAAAAAAAAACTTCCAGACTTACAATCTTCACTTTTAAATGTTTAATTACAAACAAATAAATAAAATTCAATAAACCATCAATCAATCAATCAATCAATCAATCAATCAATCAATCAATCTCTCTCTCCCTCTCAATCTCTCTCTCTGTCGATAAATGTTTGTTATTTTTCACTGTTAATTTTAGTTTCTTTCTTTCTACTGTATTTAAATACAAGTAAGTCCAAACTTAAGTAATAAAAGATTTTTATAAAAAAATTGTCTTGTATATGAACATTAAAAAAAAAACCTTCAAGGGGAAAAACAACATGCCTACAACAATAGTTCTTTTACAAATTTTTTGACTAATTAATAAACAAACAAGCAAATAAATATTACATATAAGTATCTATCTATCTATCTATCTATCTATCTATCTATCTATCTATCTATCTATCTATCTATACGCTCACCGGCCACTTTAATAGGAACTTGTTGAGTCTAAGATTCCTGTTCTTGGCTGCAGGACTGGAACCCAACGTGTTGTTCTGCTGTTGCATGCTGAGATGCTTTTCTGCTCACCACGGTTGTAAAGAGTGATTATATGAGTTACTATATCCTTCCTGGTAAAAAAAAAAACTTGAACCAATCTGTCCATTGTCCTCTGACCCTGTCTTATCAACAAGGTGTTTGTTTCCACCCACAGAACTATCGCTCAATCACTCAATCGATTTTTTTTGTTTTTCGCACCATTCTGTGTAAACTCGAGAAGCCTCTCTAAATCTAAATGTGTGTGAAACCCCAGGAGATCAGCAGTTTCTGAAATATTCAAACCAGTCCATCTGGCTCAAACCAGCACCCATGCCACGGTGAAAGAAAGTCACACTTAGTTCGAGATCACAATTTTTCCCATTCTGATGTTTGAACATTGTGAACATTAACTGAAGCTCTTGATTTGTGTCTGCATGATTTTACACATCGTGCTGCTGTCGAGGGATCGGCTGATTACAGAACTGCAGAAAACAGCAGGTGGATGTAGGGGTGTTCCGAATACAGTGGCCAGTGAGTGAAATCTCAGGCTGAAGAAGTTCAGAAGATCACTATCGAGAATCACAGTGGCAGGCCAAGGCGTGTGTGTGTGTGTGTGTGTGTGTGTGTGTGTGTGTGTGTGTGTGTGTGTGTGTGTGTGAAGAGGAAAGACTAGATCAGTGCAGCTGGAGGGCCATTGACCCAAGCTGCGGGTCATTCCCGGAGGTGTGTGTGTGTGTGTGTGTGTGTGTGTGTGTGTGTGTGTGTGTGTGTGTGTGTGTGTGTGTGTAAAACCCTGAAGCCTGCGGTCCTGCTCTGATAATGACCTCCGTATGCGTGTGATAGAGACAGACAGGTATCGACAGGCCCGCCGAGCGAGAGCTGCCGATGAGACGCCTACAAGTGGCAAGTGTGTTAATAACAGGTGACCCGATGGCCTTCTGGATCTGTCCGGAAGGTTCTCTGTAGAGTGTGTGTGTGTGTGTGTGTGTGTGTGTGTGTGTGTGTGTGTGTGTGTGTGTGTGTGTCCCCAAATATACATGAACTTTCCAGAGATGAGCAAGGAAATAGGTGTGACATTGACTAAGGGTGGGGAAAAAAAAACATATAGCTGTACACACACACACACACACACACACACACACACACACACACACACACACACACACTCCAATCCGAGCCTTTGTGTCTGTTCCTCAGTAACTTCCCAGATAACAGACACTTCCTATCATTTTAAACCAATGGCCCTCCTCTAACATTACATGCAACTCAATCCACCCTTCACACACTAATTTGTTTTTCTCATCCTCCGTTTTTTCCTTTTTCTTTTTTCTCTCCTCCCTCTGCCCCGCTGAAACCGAGACGCTCCAATATATACAAATTTAATAGAGCAAATAGAATCATTATCAAATTCAAGTCAATACAAATCGAGCCCCAGCGCCCTTAAAAGGCAGCAATGTTGAAATACAACACTGTCTGCATCCCTCATTCCTCTCCTCCCCCTCACTCCCCCGACTCCTCTCCTCCCCCTCACTCCCCCTGACTCCTCTGCCCCCTCACTCCCCTTGACTCCTCTCCTCCCCTCACTCCCCTTGACTCCTCTCCTCCCCCTCACTCCCCCTGACTCCTCTGCCCCCTCACTCCCCCTCACTCCCCTGACTCCTCTCCTCCCCTTCACTCCCCCGACTCCTCTCCTCCCCCTCACTCCCCTGACTCCTCTCCTCCCCCTCACTCCCCCTGACTCCTCTCCTCCCCCTCACTCCCCCAACTCCTCTCTTCCCCCTCACTCCCCCTGACTCCTCTGCCCCCTCACTCCCCCGACTCCTCTCCTCCCCCTCACTCCCTCGACTCCTCTCTTCCCCCTCACTCCCCCTCACTCCTCTGTACCCTCACTCACACTCACTCCCCCTGACTCCTCTCCTCCCCCTCACTCCCTCTCACTCCTCTGTACCCTCACTCCCACTCACACCTCCTGACTCCTCTCCTCCCCCTCACTCCTCTGCCCCCTCACTCCCCTCGACTCATCTCTCCCCCTCACTCCCCCGGCTCCTCTCATCCCCCTCAGTCTGCCTCACTCCTCTCCTCCTCCCTCACGCCTCCTCCATCGCTCCATCTATCTCTTGCATAGCTCCATCTGATGTTCCCATCAGGCTCAGAGAAGCAGACAGGCACATTACAGATAATCAACAGCTTTCATTAACGCACACCAAAGTTGATATTTCTGCCAGGAAAACTTCTTTCTTTCTTTCTTTCTTTCTTTCTTTCTTTCTTTCTTTCTTTGTTATTAACTTTCTTTCTTTCTTTCTTTCTTTCTTTCTTTCTTTCTTTCTTTCCTTTATCCTTCTTATACTTTTCTTTCTTTCTCTTGCCTTATCTTTGCTAGTTTTCTTTCTTTCTTTCTTTCTTTCTTTCTTTCTTTCTTTCTTTCTTTCTTTCTTTCTATCTTTCTTTCTTTCTTTCTTTCTTTCTTTCTTTTTTCTTGTCTTTATCCTTCTTATATCTTTCTTTCTCTTGCCTAATCTTTTCTTTCTTTCTTTCTTTCTTTCTTTCTTTCTTTCTTTCTTTCTTTCTTGTCTTTATCCTTCTAATATCTTTCTTTCTCTTGCCTAATCTTTTCTTTCTTTCTTTCTTTCTTTCTTTCTTTCTTTCTTTCTTTCTTTCTTTCTTTCTTTTTTCTTGCCTTTATCCTTCTTATACTATCTTTCTTTTTTCTTGCCTTTATCCTTCTTATACTATCTTTCTTTTTTCTTGCCTTTATCCTTCTTATACTTTCTTTCTCTTGCCTTATCTTTGCTAGTTTTCTTTCTTTCTTTCTTTCTTTCTTTCTTTCTTTCTTTCTTTCTTTCTTTCTTTCTTTCTTTCTTTCTTGCCTTTATCCTTCTTATACTTTTCTTTCTTTCTTTTTTCTTGCCTTATATTCTTTCTTTCTCGTGCCTTACATTTTCTTTCTTTCTTTCTTTTTCTTTCTTTCTTTCTTTTTTCTTGTCTTTATCCTTCTTATATCTTTCTTTCTCTTGCCTTATCTTTTCTTTCTTTCTTTCTTTCTTTCTTTCTTTCTTTCTTTCTTTCTTTCTTTCTTTCTTGCCTTTATCCTTCTTATACTATCTTTCTTCTTTCTTGCCTTTATCCTTCTTATACTTTTCTTTCTTTCTTTCTTTTTTCTTGCCTTATATTCTTTCTTTCTCTTGCCTTACATTTTCTTTCTTTCTTTCTTTCTTTCTTTCTTTCTTTTTTCTTGTCTTTAACCTTCTTATATCTTTCTTTCTCTTGCCTTATCTTTTCTTTCTTTCTTTCTTTCTTTCTTTCTTTCTTTCTTTCTTTTTTCTTGCCTTTATCCTTCTTATACTATCTTTCTTTTTTCTTGCCTTTATCCTTCTTATACTTTTCTTTCTTTCTCTTGCCTTATCTTTGCTAGTTTTCTTTCTTTCTTTCTTTTTTCTTGTCTTTATCCTTCTTATATCTTTCTTTCTCTTGCCTAATCTTTTCTTTCTTTCTTTCTTTCTTTCTTTCTTTCTTTCTTTCTTTCTTTCTTTCTTTCTTTCTTCTTGCCTTTATCCTTGTTCTTTCTTTCTTTCTTTCTTTCTTTCTTTCTTTCTTTCTCTTGCCTTATCTTTTCTTTTCTTCTTTCCTTCTTTCTTGCCTTTATCCTTCTTATACTTTTCTTTCTTTCTTTCTTTTTTCTTGCCTTATATTCTTTCTCTTGCCTTACATTTTCTTTCTTTCTTTCTTTCTTTCTTTCTTTCTTTCTTTCTTTCTTTCTTTCTTTCTTTCTTTCTTTCTTTCTTTCTTTCCTTCTCTCGCCTTATCTTTGCTAGTTTTCTTTCTTTCTTTCTTTCTTTCTTTCTTTCTTTCTTTCTTTCTCTTGCCTTTATCCTTCTTATACTTTTCTTTCTTTATTTTTTCTTTCTTTTTTCCTTTAGATTTATCTCTCTCTCTCACACACACACACACACACACACACACACACACACAGAGAGAGAGCGAGAGAGAGAGAGAGAGAGAGAGAGAGAGAGAGAGAGAGAAAGATCTCAACACACAGTCTTTGAGTGCAGCCCATCACCGCTGACTGTTAATCTCAAACATCAACACCAAATATCACTAACATTTGGGTTTATTTATTTATTAGTTATTTTTAATGCTAAAACATCTTTCATGTGACAAAATGACAACACTTACAAAAACAACGCTGAATTACAGACACCGAGGACATTTGCATGATTACGGGGGAAAATATTTCATTGTTTGATATTAAAAAAGAAGAAGAAAAAAGAATCTGTGTGCAGATTTCTCTAAATATAAACACCAGTCTATCAATGAAATTAAACATATATACACATTTATTCACACTTTTCCTTCGATTTGAATCATACAGCTGAAAGCAGAGGCGTTCTCAAGGTTTCCTGCAACTAGGGACACCGAAAATATTACTGTTCTTTTTTTTAAAGGGAAAAAAAAAAAGAAATTCCAGATTTATTTTATGACTGAAAGACTTTTATAGTCTGTGATGACCTGGTGACTTGTCCAGGGTGAAGCCTGCGCTCACCCATACTCAGCTGGGATGGGCTCCAGCTTTTTTTTAGGCTCCAGCTTGCCTGCAACCCTGTACAGGATAAGGGACTACGGATAATGGATGGACTTTTATAGTCTGTGTAAATATTCAATTCCTTATTTAAAGGTGTACAGTGATATTCCTGCCTATTTCTTATAGAGGCACAAACATTTTTATTTAATTATTATTATTTTTTTAATTCATGAACTATTCAAAAATTACCAAAAATACTTATTAATATGTCTTTAAATAATTAATAAAAAATACATGTAGAAAATAAATAAAACATTTTTAATTAATATTATTATTTTATCATCTATTCAAAGACTATTTTACTATATTATAGTTTAATAGCTACAATAATATTTATTTTTTTATTTTAGTCATGGAGCTTTTATTATTATTATTATTATTATTATTATTATTATTATTATTATTATTATTATTATTATATCAATAAAAATAGACAAAAAAAGAAATGATAGATTTATTATAGGTGCATAATCATGGCATCACCTAAAAGTACAGTGATTATTTAAATATTATTCACAAGAACATTTTAGCTATTAATTTTACATTAAAAGCTTTTTATTTTTATTACTGAAATTTAAAAAAAAGAAAAAAAAAGAAATGCAGGTTTATTTCAGGAACACAATCCATTTTATTAAAAATATTAAACCAATCAGTAAAATGTGTATAATGTTGAATTTTTTGATGATATTTTGCCTTTTTTTTTTTAGATATAGGGCTTTTCGTTCCTGAACTGTTCAAGAAGAAGAACAAGAGGAGGAAGAAGAAAGTTTATCTGATGAATCCATCATTATTTTAAGGACTATATCACATATTCAACTGGTTATTTAAATATGTGCAGCAATATTCTTTATGAATAACTTTAGAATCACAGAATACACTCACTTTATTATTTATTAATTAGCCAATCATGTGGCAGCAGAACAACACATCAATATCAACTCATACAGATACAAATCAAGAGCTTCAGTTAATGTTCACAATGTTAAAACATCAGAACGGGAAAAACTGTGATCTCACAGTGAAGTGTGACTCTCGTTCATGGTGGCATGGGTGTTGGTTTGAGCCAGATGGACTGCTGGTTTGAGTATTTCAGAAACTGCTGATCTGATCTCCTGGGGTTTTCACACACAACAGTCTCTAGAGTTTACACAGAAAAAATGGTACGAAAAACAAAAAACACTGAATGAGTGAGTGAGTGACAGTTTTGTGGATGGAAACAAACGCCTTGTTGATAAGAAAAGTCAGAGGAAAATGGACAGATTTGAGGTGGTCCAAGATTTATTTTTTGCCAGGAAGGATATAGCAACTCATATAATCACTCTTTATAACCGTGGTGAGCAGAAAAGCATCTCAGCCATGCACAAAACAATGAACTTTGAGGTTGAGGGGTTACAACTTTTTGAGGGGCTTCTGAGTTACATGTCAATCCTGAGATCAAGACGCTGACTAGTTCTGCTCCTCGGACCTGCCTGATCCATCCTGATTCCCTATGTCTGGTTGGAGTCATCACATCACTCCTGTGGAGGACGGCCCCATATAGACAGCCAAAAGTCACACTTGGAAGACACTCTGGATGCTTACAGTAATGCTTTAATGGCTGAGGACTACAGTCCACTTGCTAACTTTAGGAATGCAGTCGGTTGTCATGAACAGTTTTGCACTCAAGTTTCCATCAATAAAGAGTTACAACATCAACGAAACTGACTTCATGTTAAAACTGTTAAAAATGTTATAATGTTGTCTGTTATCACCCAAATGAGGATGGGTTCCCTTTTGAGTCTGGTTCTTCTTGATGTTTCTTCCTCATGTCATCTGAGGGAGTTTTTCCTCACTTGCTCATTGGGGATAGATTAGGGATAAAATTAACTCATGTTTAAAGTCACTAAAATTCTGGAAAGCTGCTTTGCGGCAATGTCTATTGTTAAAAGTGCTATAAAAATAAACTTGACTTGACAACAGCAGAAGACCACAGCAGAAGTTCCTCTCCTGCCAGCCAAGAACAGGGATCTGAAGCTCTCATGGTCACTGACTCCCTGAAAATACGCTCACCGGACAATTTAATTTAAAGGAACTTGTTGGTTGATTCTAAGATCCCTGTTCTTGGCTGCAGGAGTGGAACCCAATGTGTTCTTCTGTCTGCTGTTGCATGCTGAGATGCTTTTCTACTCACCATGGTTGTAAAGAGTAATTATCTCATCTCATCTCATTATCTCTAGCCGCTTTATCCTGTTCTACAGGGTTGCAGGCAAGCTGGAGCCTATCCCAGCTGACTACGGGCGAAAGGCGGGGTACACCCTGGACAAGTCGCCAGGTCATCACAGGGCTGACACATAGACACAGACAACCATTCACACTCACATTCACACCTACGGTCAATTTAGGCCCTGTCCACTCGGCAACGGATTCAGGTGAATCCGATACAATTGTTTATCGTTTAGGCCTGGCGTCCACACGGCACCGGCGTTTTGGGTGCTCCAAAATGCAATCTTTTGAGAACGGGTTCCAGAGTGGAAAGATCTGGCAACGTTGCCGTTGCGAAGTCATCTGGATGAGTAGAATGGATTTGTTTACGATGACGTCACAACCACATGACTGTCACTGCTTCACGCCGGGTAGAAGTATAACGAACTCGATGCGAGTTGTCAACAAATCCTATAACTTGGTTGATGAAACGCGCTTACAAAATATTTTCACTGTGAATATTTATTGTGTATTGGTGCAAAGTGAGAGAGAGAGAGAGAGAAAATAGCCCTTAGGGCAGAGTCAATCCCGCCAGCAAAAATAGGGAAAAAAGGAGCGATCTCACCCCTTCAGATGTTGGTTTAAGTCCTACAATACATTCCTCAAAAAGGGCGTAGAAGAACAAATTAATCCATCAACGTGTAGCATTCAATTTATTCCGGACCATTAAAGACGCTGCCTTCCGCATAGAATCATGCGTCATCCTCGCCGCCATATTGGATAGGTCAAAGCGGAGAATAAAGATGCCTCATTCATGTGCTGCGTTTAACTGTACCAACAGGTTTGCCGTCCAAACGAGATCACATGGGATTACCTTTCACAAAGCAAAGGGGGGTCCCATATACGATTAGTACATTGGGGGAGTGCCTGTTAGAGAGCGTACTTGTCCTGGGCCATCGGCATAGTGAGGTAGGGTGGCTAGTTCCTTTCCTTGCTGCCCTTAACTTCCCCAGTGTTTCCACCAGGTCCCCATTCACTGCTGGGTGGACAGGGAGCGAGCCCCAGATCCCCGTCGAGCCGAGGCTCGAACCAGGGACCGTTCGCTTAGCGGTCAAGCGCTCTAACCACTTGGCCACCTGCGCTCCTACCTTTCACAGGTGAGACTGGAAAAATACTTTTCATTGTATTTGGTCATTATAACGTAATTTTACGAACAGATTTTCCTGACTTTGTGGCTAATATGAAGTCTCGCGCATAATAGTTTATGCGCATGCATCCTTACTTCTTCTATTGTTCTGGTGTCTCCGAAGGGACCGTCTTACAGCGCCCCTAGAGGTGTGGCATGTGTATTGCATCGTTTTCAGCAAGCGTTGCGGTGCCATATGGACCTGATATTTTACTGATCGTTGCCCATGTGGACGCGATATTTTTTTTAATAACATCTCGTTGCCGTTGTCGTGTGGACGTAGCCTTAGAGTCACCAGTTAACCTAACCTGCATGTCTTTGGACTGTGGGGGAAACCGGAGCACCCGGAGGAAACCCACGGGGACACGGGGAGAACATGCAAACTCCACACAGAAAGGCCCTCGCTGGCCACGGGGCTCGAACCCGGACCTTCTTGCTGTGAGGCGACAGCGCTAACCACTACACCACCGTGCCACCCACTCACTCACTCACTCACTCACTCAATGTTCTTTGTTTTTCGCACCAGTTTTTCTGTGTAAATTCTAGAGACTGTCGTGTGTGTGTGTGTGTGTGTGTGTGTGTGTGTGTGTGTGTGTGTGTGTGTGTGAAAACCCCAGGAGATCAGATCAGTAGTTTCTGAAATACTCAAATAAATCAGTCCATCTGGTTCAAACCAACACCCATGCCACAGTGAAAGAAAGTCACACTTCACTGTGAGATCACAATTTTTTCCCATTCTGATGTTTGAACATTGTGAACATTAACTGAAGCTCTTGATTTGTATCTGTATGATTTTACGCATCGTGCTGCTGTCGAGGGATCGGCTGATTAGAGAACTGCATCAAACAGAACAACGGGTGGATGTTGGGGTATTCCTAATAAAGTGGCCAGTGAGTGGATATGTTTGCTCACTTCTTTAATAATATGGTTTAAAACCATAAAATGGATGATACTTTAATACTTTACATTTTAATGCACACTGAACCTGCAGGGAAACAATTCAAACTGTATAATAATTAACAAATCAGCTGTTTATTATTTACAAAGATATGCATATTTAAAAGTGATATAATACAGTCATGTGACTTCCGAATGTGATACGTCAGTAATGTGCATCGTGACACGCTGTATCACAAGATTATGAAGGTGAGACAAATGAAAAAAAAAATTGAATTCCATCGATTTGTTTTTTTTCTTAAAGAGGAATCTGGATGAAAAGCTGAAATGCCTTAAACAAAATGGAGGTCGACATTTTTACTGTTTATTTTTATCTATTTATAAAGTTAGACTGATCCACAAAGAGCATCAGCTAATCGAGGCAGATCAGTCAGATTACACGTTACAGATATTTTGGAATTTTGTAGAAAAGACACAAACTGGGTTTGGAAATCATGCACACTTTTTGTACTGTATACTTTCAAGGGTTTGTTGGATCTCTCTCTGGTTTCTCTATCAGAAAGGGTTCCAAGTAGAACCCTTTTAGGAAGCTGAGAACATTTATTTATTTATTTATTTATTTATTTATTCATCCATCCATCCAACTCATAAGAAAGTGAGGCATTTTGGAGATATTTTACAAGAGTTTGGAATCATACCGTACATGCTCCAACACCAGGGTTGGAGGCCAAAGCTCAAGTTCATCACTGCAGACAATGGAAAGCTTTTCAGAAAGCAATTGTCCAGAGGGCGGTGTGGCTCCTGGCCTCGGTCATGTATTACAGCGCAGCGGTGGTAATATGGAGGTTATAATGCCTCATTCCATTTATTCCTCTCTCTGTGATGTTAATGAAGCTCAATCCATAACACCTCCTGAGTGAACATCTCAGTTCAGACTCGACATGATGTGTTTGGGATCAACAACTTCATTCCAGCAGATATTTTACAAGAGTTTGGAATCAGACATGTTTTCTGAGTTTTATGCACCTCAGTTTCCTGCAGTTGTTCCCTTTCACAAAGGGTTCCAAGGAGAACCTGTGTAGGAAGCTAAGAACTTTTAATTATCCCGTGAACTCCTGAGAATGTACCGTAAGATCACCTTGAATTTTATAAACAGGGACAAAAATATATATATGTACACATTAGGCTTGAGGAATCATGCAAACTTTTTCTGATAAAGCATGCTTTTCAGGGAACTTTGATAGCTCCTTCTGGTTCTCCTGTCCGAAAGAGCTCCAAGTAGAACCCTGCTGGGATGCTAATGACCCTTAACTGTTCAATCATCTCTTAAGAGAGTGAGATATTTCAGATGTTTCTGAAAATTTTGTCCAATTTAAAGACTTGGGAATCATGCACACTTTTCTAGTTTTATAGTGCACACCTAAGGGTGGGCGGCACGGTGGTGTAGTGGTTAGCACTGTCGCCTCACAGCAAGAAGGTCCGGGTTCGAGCCCCGGGGCCGGCGAGGGCCTTTCTGTGCGGAGTTTGCATGTTCTCCCCGTGTCCGCGTGGGTTTCCTCCGGGTGCTCCGGTTTCCCCCACAGTCCAAAGACATGCAGGTTAGGTTAACTGGTGACTCTAAATTGACCGTAGGTGTGAATGGTTGTGTGAATGGTTGTCTGTGTCTGTGTGTGTCAGCCCTGTGATGACCTGGCGACTTGTCCAGGGTGTACCCCGCCTTTCGCCCGTAGTCAGCTGGGATAGGCTCCAGCTTGCCTGCGACCCTGTAGAACAGGATAAAGCGGCTAGAGATAATGAGATGAGATGAGACACCTAAGGGTACTTTAGTTACCCTCTGTCAGAAAGGGTTCCAAGTAGAACCCTTCAACTTGGAAGCTACAAGCCTTTGGTTATCCAATGAATTCTTGAGGGAGTAAGATATTTTGGAATTTTGTAGAAAGGACACAAACTGGGTTTGGAACTCATTCACACTTTTTGTACTCTTTACTTTTAAGGGTTCGTTGGATCTCATTCTGCTTTCTCTATCAGAAAGTGTTCCATGTAGAGCCCTTCTAGGAAGCTGAGAACATTTATTTATTTATTTATTCATCCAACTTGTAAGAGAGTGAGGCATTGGATTGTAAAAGTTTGCAAAACAAGAAAATTGGTCTAGTCTCATGGACGTCATGGACACTTAATGGCTTGGGATATCTTGTATACTTTTCTAGTTTTATAGTCCACATCTAAGGGTTCTTTAGTTACCCCAAAGCTCCAAGTAGAACCTTTAAGTGTAGCTAAGAACCTTCCGTTATCCAATGTGAGATGTTAGAAGTTTGTAAAAATGAAAATCAAGAGTGTACTCATCAAAAGTACTGAAGGGCTTGTTTGGGAATCATACATGTTTTTATAAAACACACTCTGAAGGTTTCTGTGGATGTTCTTTGGTTTATCCTGTCAGAAAGGAAAGGGTTCTAAGTAGAAACCATCTAGGAAGCTAAAAAAAAATCTTAACTATCCAGTATTTTCTTAACAGAAGACCCGAACCCCAACCCTAACCCTCGAGTTATATTAGAAGTTTCTAAAATTAATATCAGTCTGGTTTTCCAGTGTGTACACTTAAGAGCTTGGGACTCATGCATACTTGTGCACATAGTCCACTTTAAAGTGTTGGTTCTAGCTTTGGATTCTTTGTTATTTGAAAGTTCTGAATTAAACACTTTTAGGAAACTAAAAATTTTTAAAGCGAGACGGCCTTTCGATTTCATAAAATGGGTGAAATTTAGTTCCCTCTGAAATGTGGTCATTGTGATATCTGTTTATTTCTGTAATTTCACACAAAATATCAGGCCATTCTGTGGCTAGGAAGTTATTTAATTTGAGGGGATTAAAGCAAATAATGTGCATGAAATCGCTTGCTTCGCGCAGTCAAGCAGACAGAGGAAGTCCGTGTGCACATGCGCAGGTTTACCTTCTTCTTCTTCTTTTGGGTTTCACGGCAGCTGGCATCCACAGTGTCGCATTACTGCCATCTACAGGTTTACCTTTGAGCGTGCACTGACAGTTCCATCATTCTGTCGCTAAACGAACAGCTGATCACACCGAGGTGCTCGCTGAGCGCCGATATTTATTAGTTTGGTCCTGCGTTTCCTTTCCTTCGTATATAACATAACATCTTTTCTTCTCACTTTCTTTCCGTTACTGTAGTCGCTCTTTCACATTTCATTCGCACACTCACGTCCTCCATTTTTCTCTCCTGTTTCAAATTTGCATCCCACAATGCCTTGTGTGAACAGGGAAAGCCCACCACGTGATGCATGATGTAATTTCTTGAATTGGGTCATGGTGAAGCAGGAAAACCATACGAAAAAAAACAGTAAAGAACTTATAAGAATTTACCACTGTCTTAGTAGTAAATCCTTATAAATATAAGGATAAATCCTTATAAGGATTTATAAATAAATATATATGCCATGTATGATTTACTCCTGAAAGTGGCCCCTTTTGCATTTTCCTCATACAAATTTTTTATGAAAATCTAGTATGTATGAAGTGAACATTGTGCATGTTTTTTACAGATAATGTGTATGATGAATTACACCGTCTTTGTATGCTTCATGTAATGTTTGTAGTTTTAAATTATATTTTACGGTTTAAAATGTATATGCCTTTTATATGTAAATCCACACAAATATATATGTTTTTGTTTGAATTGTGGATGTATCGTAAAGGTATTCTATGATCGCTCTCTATGATGGCTCTCTATGTTTTTTATATGTCAACATTACATTGACAGTAATTGGTTGACATTTTAAAAACATAGATAAACCTGAACAATTCATACAAAAAACCTTTTCTATTTTTACATTTATAGTAATTGATCGACATATAAAAACATTTATAAACCTAAAGAAGTCATACAATAAACCTGTCTTTTTCAGTAGGTTGACATATAAAAAACATAGAGAGCCATCATAGAATACCTTTACGATACATCCACAATTCAAACAAAAACATATATGTTTGTGTGGATTTACATATAAAAGGCATATACATTTTAAACTGTAAAATATAATTTAAAACTACAAACATTACATGAAGCATACAAAGACGGTGTAATTCATCATACACATTATCTCTAAAAACCATGCACAATGTTCACTTCATACATACTAGATTTTCATAAAAAATTTGTATGAGGAAAATGCAAAAGGGGCCACTTTCAGGAGTAAATCATACATGGCATATATATTTATTTATAAATCCTTATAAGGATTTACTACTAAGACAGTGGTAAATTCTTATAAGTTCTTTACTGGTTTTTTTTTTCGTATGGGAAAATAGCAGAGAATTTAGGGACATGTGGCCTGAAAGCCATTAATTGTTCTATTTTTAAAAAAAATTAATAATAATAATAATAATAATAATAATAATAATAATAATAAAATTGGAAGCCTGTGATTCGAATTCAGTAGTTTTCAGTCACTAAAAAATAACCAGGTGTCAGGAAAATTCTTTTTATGACCTACACTTGAAAAAGACAAGTGAAAGGCAGTCTACCTTATAGGGACACATTACAAAACACAGGGAATATTATAAAAGCTTTATAAACATATCAGGATAACTCATCTTCAAAAGGATAACAGGGAAAAAAACATTGTGGTCGGTTAGATTTCTTTATATTTAATCTGTTTACTGTAAATCAGTCATAGACCTTCGCAAGTTCACTATTAACGATGGTTTCAATAGATTTTAAATCTTTATCAGCATAAAATGTACTCATTACATTGGCAAAAAGACAAAAACTGACTTTATTAGAAAAATATTGAATGCCCTTCATATACAGTACAGTGTAAAAGTCTTAGGCACGTGATGTAAAGAAATGCTGGAGAGTAAAAATATCTTAAAAATAATGAAATGAAATGTTTCAACCTTAAAAATATTATAAACTATATTTAATATTATATTAAATAAATCAATATAACAAAGTTGATATTTGGTGTGAGACGATTCTTTGCATAAAAATCAGGTCCAATGAGTGCAGTTTTATGCGGAAATGAGCTGTAGGTTTTACTGAGCATCTTACAGAACCAGCCACAGTTCTTCTGGACACTCTGACTGTCACACTCACTTCTTCATTTTGCCCCCAAACCCAGTAGCATTCATTTTTTTTAATCTGAAAATTGTTCTCTTATGGAATATGCTGCCCAGATACAAACTTTTTTTTCTGTAACATTTAATTTTGTGCTGAAAAAAACCCAAACATTTTGTAATCTTTTGTAATGTTTTGACTCGATAATGTAGAAGTTATAAAATAGAAATCGATAAAGTTTGTATTAAAACAACAACAACAACAATAGACTGCCTAAGACTTTTGCACAGCACTGTATATCATAAACAAAAGTGGCCCAAGAACTGAGCCCTGAGGCACACCATGACTCATATTAGTTTGCTACAGCCATTGATAGCTGTTGTTTGCATTCAAGCCCTTCGGTATGAGGAAAACCAATCATTGATGATTCCTCAAAAGCTAAAGTGTTTTCGTTTTTTCAATAAGATATTATGATGTCGACTGTGTCTTCAAATCGATAAAGATACCACAGTAGCTACAATATATATGTTATTTACCAGTTGGGAGGTCCGTATGGTGAAATACCTTGATCGAGGTCTTGAAAGTACTGAGCAAGGCCGTCTGGGCTGAGGTCAGTATTCAAGGCCAAGGTCACGATATTTCACCATATGGACCGACCTTAAGCTGGTAAATAATATATATATTTTTTTCTTTACCAAATTCTAACAGAAAACCAGAGCGCTCAAAAGGGAAAACTGAGGCTAGCCGAGGTGAGCCGCCATTTTGAATCCTCATTCACGGCTGTAATGCGAATTGCTTTCTCCTCAATATACAAGTGCACTTCCATGGCAGGAAAAAAACTACATTTTGCCACCTATGTAGTCCCCTATTTATACAAAATGGAGTCATTCAAGATTCAGCCATGTTTTTGCTCAGTGTGAGCAAGTTAGAGAGGTTTTTAGCTTTCTCCTGAAATGTTTTCTTTAATTTTGTCTTCCTCAGGGTAGTAAAACTCGCTTTCGCTGTGAAGACTGTTGTTATCGCTATCCATGCTGTAAAATTATTGCCATTTTGAATCCTCATTCACGACTGTAATGCAAATGGCTTCCTCCTCGGTATACAAGTGCACTTCCATGGCAGGAGAAAAAAAACTACATTTTGCCGCCTATGTAGTCCCCTATTTATACAAATAGGAGTCATTCAGGATTCAGCCATGTTTTTGCTCGGTGTTAACAAATTACAGGTTTTTAGCTTTCTCCTGAAATGTTTTCTTTTATTTCTTCTTCCTCAGGGTAGTAAAACTCGCTTTCGCTGTGAACACTGTCGTTATCGCTATTCATGCTGTAAAATTAATGCTATTCTCCTGAGAAATGCTGGCAAAAATTTATAAGATTTTTGATAATCTTATAAATAAATCTTATTTTAAAAAGATAAATGTTGACAAAAATGCTACTATGTTTGTTGTGAATGAGCGAGTCGCCAGAGATCCGTAACCGGGGTCCGTAACTGGGGTCCGTAACTGGGGTCCGTACCGTAGGATACGGACCTGCTCGCCAGCCAATCAGAGCACAGGATTTCGACTGCGAAAAAAATAAATACATGCTATTTACCAGCTGGGAGGTCCGTATTGTGAAATACCATGACCGAAGTCTTTAAAGTACTGAGTGAGGCCCTCTGGGCCGAGATCAGTATTCAAGACCGAGGTCATGGTATTTCACCATATGGACCAACCTTAAGCTGGTAAAAAATATATTTTTGTCTTTACCAAATTCTAACAGAAAATGAGAGTGCCAGAAAGGGAAAACCGAGCCGAGGCGAGATGCCATTTTGAATCCTCATTCACGGCTGTAATGCAAATGGCTTCCTCCTCGGTATACAAGTGCACTTCCATGGCAGGAAAAAAACTACATTTTGCCACCTATGTAGTCCCCTATTTATACAAAATTGAGTCATTCAGGATTCAGCCATGTTTTTGCTCGCCGTTAGAAAGTTACAGGTTTTTAGCTTTCTCCTGAAATGTTTTCTTTTATTTCTTCTTCCTCAGGGTAGTAAAACTCGCTTTCACTGTGAACACTGTCGTTATCGCTATCCATGCTGTAAAATTAATGCTATTCTCCTGAGAAATGCGAAAATAAATGTTGACAAAAATGCTACTATGTTTGCTGTGAACGAGCGAGTTGCCAGACGTCCATAACCGGGGTCCATATTGTAGGATACAGACCCACTTGCCAGCCAATCACAGTGCAGGATTTGATGGAAACCGGACCGCGAAAAAAATAAAATGAATTATTCTCTGGAATAATGAGATTTTTTTTTTAAATCTCAAAAGTCTGATAAATGAATGCACTGATAAAAAATAAATAAATAATTAAAATTGAGGTTTTAGCATGCTAAACCATAATGTTGTATTGGTGAGTCAATAGAACATAATTATAATTGGATAATTGGAGCTTCGTTAAGGTGCTTTTTAGATCAAAAAAACAAAAACGGACCAGTAATGTGTGTGTGTGTGTGTGTGTGTGTGTGTTTTCTTTTTTGATATGTGTGAGAGAAAGATCTGTGAGAGGAGAGTAGGAGATACTTTAGAGGTTTGCAGTGTGCTAAAATAATTCAATTTAGCTCAGTAGACCTTGCTCGGTTACATACAAGGCGAGATCCATAATCCCACATGTAGTCTGTCGGCTTGCATTTCCAGTTTGCGTGATGCTGACCAAGCAGCTTCCTCTTTAAAGCCCTGCCTCGGTTTCCCATATATACATAATATATCCATCGCAGCACCTCCCCCTCTGCGCCGCCGCCTCGATTCAGGCCTACGCAGTTCGCTATGGAGTAGTGCTCTTCATTTGTTCCTCTCTCCCTCTCTCTCTCTCTCTCTGTCTCTCCCTCTCTTTCTCTCTCTCTCACTGGGTGAGAGATACCGAGAGATGGTTCGGTTTAAACAGTGATCTGGGAGTATATAATTAAAGCCGGGGAGAGTGGCTCGCTCTTTTAGGTGAGAATTGAAGGGGAATGAGAAGGACTGTGTCTATTACAGGTCCTAAAGTGAAAGCACCATGGGAGAATGGATCACTCTCTCTCTCTCTCTCTCTCTCTCTCTCTCTCTGTCTGTCTCTTTCTCTCTCGTTCATTCTTTTCTCTTTCTTTTTCTCTCAACTTCAGCTGTATTTTTTGTGGAAAACGAGCTGATCATGTTTGTCTAATGTTCAACCAAATCTCCTAAACCTGCCGTCCAGACTCCTTGTTGAATTCTGCGTTCTGATTGGTTGATTAGTTTGCTATAAGAGCAGCTCAGATGGTAGGTGCAAATCACAGGATTATCATGGAATACTGAACACGATCCTGCTGAACCCGATCCAGGCTTGAGGCTAACCATGTTTGGTTGCCAGAATTGAAGCAGTAAGGTGGTCAGACCCTTTCTATGCACTCTCTCTCACACACACACACACACACACACACCTACAGGCAATTTAGAGTAGCCAGTTAACCTAACTACACGTCTTTGGACTGTGGGGGAAACCGGAGCACCCGGAAGAAACCCACACAGACGTGGGGAGAACATACAAACTTCCCACAGAAAGGCCCTGTCAGCCACTGGGCTCGAACCCAGAACCTTCTTGCTGTGAGGCGACAGTGCTAACCACGACACTACTATCATATTATACAGTTTAGTATTAATATACAGATGATTATAGAAAACTGTGCGCTCTGATTGGTCAAGAAGTTCAGACTATTTCTCGATAATCATCTCGAGCGACTCGGTAAAACGGCGTCCAGTCGCTTCGTCACCGTAAGTGAGGAAGAATTACAAATGATGGAAAAAAACGCCGTTCCGAAAAGCACTAAAGATGCTCCGAAGTTTGGTCTAAAACTATTCAAATATAAGGTGGAGTTGTGATTTATTTTATCGATTTCAAAACAAAATATTTTATGTGACTCGGTGTAGATAAGTGACACAAGTCTGCGCTGCAAAGTTATTACATTTACATGCTGCTTTAGAAGTTTGAAATAAATTATGTTTTTTAAATACATTTTTTTTAAAATAATCACCTGTGTTTTTATCTCTCATCTCATTCTCATTATCTATAGCCGCTTTATCCTGTTCTACAGGGTCGCAGGCAAGCTGGAGCCTATCCCAGCTGACTACGGGCGAAAGGCGGGGTACACCCTGGACAAGTCGCCAGGTCATCACAGGGCTGACACATAGACACAGACAACCATTCACACTCACATTCACACCTACGCTCAATTTAGAGTCACCAGTTAACCTAACCTGCATGTCTTTGGACTGTGGGGGAAACCAGAGCACCCGGAGGAAACCCACGCGGACACGGGGAGAACATGCAAACTCCACACAGAAAGGCCCTCGCCGGCCACGGGGCTCGAACCCGGACCTTCTTGCCGTGAGGCGACAGCGCTAACCACTACACCACCGTGCCACCCTGTCTCGGATATTATTCACCGATATTCATTTCACCTTCGGGGAATAATTGTTAAATTATATTATTCATGTCATTGCAGTCGTTCAAATACATTATCATTTGTCAGGCATATCAGGTGGAAATTTAAATTCAGCCCAAATTGCTTGAAATTTGAAGCTCCCATTGAATTCAGAATTGAATGCAGAAGAACAGACTTTTTAAAGAATTAAAATATGTTTAACCATTCGTGAGATTTTACAGATTGAAAAAACGTCTTCATTTTTCGAAAACTGCCGTAATATTCCGTATGAGGATCACATGGTCCAAAATGGACCTCATTAACCAATGAGATCAAATGTTTTTTTCTTAATAACTTTTCTATTTTTCAAGATATTTCCATGGAAATTGGCAGCATATAGATGGTTGGATACTGAATACAAAATGTAAAAAATGTGTAAAAAAACAAATTATGCAAATTAGTGTTTAATTTATATTAATTATACTAATTAGGTAAAATGTTAAATCAGTACACTCTTTTAATCAAAGTTTCAGGAAATGGCTTTATTTGTGCAATATAAAGCTGATCTTAACTCTCATTTATACATCACAAAGAAGAAGACATCAATGTTAATTATAAAATCTGCATAAATAAGCACTGAATGTCTCACATCTACCGTTCTCTATCAAAATAAAAAAAGGAATAAAGGATTATTTCTAATCCCCTCTTTGTGCTCTGTAGGCTTTTGTATTTCTCAGTAAGGCCTACTAGTGTTTATATGAAATAATATAAATGATTATTTGGATTAATATTCACAGCTTTCAAGGCGAAACTCGAAAAAACTGTCTGATCCACATCCAATAAACAATTCACATTCACTGAACTTAAATTGACCTTTGTGTTTCTGACTTCCGTTTTTTTTAAATCTCATTCTAAGATCTCAATATTTTTCATCGAAACAACTCCAGTTATATTCTAAAATAGTTATTTATTTACATGAATCAGTTTGATTTGAAAAAAATAAGTAGGTAAAGCTATGAAAACTCACTTCAGTCTCCCGTGAATCAGAACATCAAAACTATGAGACGGAAAATTTTACTGAATCCTTCATCAGAAACACTGAGAGTGAGAGAACATCCCTATAAAAGTTATCTGATTGATATTCACGAGTAATCCAGTCGGAAACTGATCAGGAGAGCTCTCTCTCTCTCTCTCTCTCTCTCTCCTGATCGGTTTCCAACTGGATTACTCGTGAATATCAATCAGATAACTTTTATAGGGATGTTCTCTCACTCTCAGTGTTTCTGATGAAGGATTCAGTAAAATTTTCCTGACCGCTTTCCTGTGACTCAAAAAGAAAAGCACCAGCAGTTTCCCGACATCCCGTGAGCAGAGGTTTTACTCTGTTGTACCGACTTCAACCTGCCGTTACTCCCAAAGTACTGAACAGATCTTAACCAGATACATTTCTTTGGAAAGCAGAGATTATAAGCTTTTTAATGAGAGTATTCACAATAGAAAATATTCAAGAGTTAAGCAATGACAGGTTTGGAAACTTAGATGAGCGTCTGCATGGACAATTTTCACAGCACAGCCAGCAAGCGTGGTATCTGATACGGCTACGTTTGTAGCTCATTCACAGGCACTTGTGTAGCAGATTAAAAGATGTATTGAACCACTGATCTGTAAAGAGATGTTTATTTAACATTGATGGAAGGAGTCTCCAGTGTCAGCACTTTGAAACAGTTTCTGTTTCCTCTGTAACATGGCAAGGGAAGGGAATGGATGTTTATGACTGCTATAATGTAAGTGAGAAAAGGAACCTAGTAACTTGTTCATAAATGTTACTATAAACATTTTACATTAAAATGTAATCACTGAATAAAAATGCACTTGGTAAGTTGCTGTGGTTTTAGAGCAATAAAACACTTTACAATGTGTGTTCAAGGGAAATATTCACCTTTAGGGCGGCGACAGTAGCACAAAATAGAAGCGATTTTTTTTCTTTTTTTTCATGGACAAAACACAATTGTAAATGGTCTTTCAATTGATGTTATGTGATTAAATCTGTCCCCCCCCCAGCCTGGAATTTCAATTGCATCCACGGCAATAGCAGTGATAGTGTTTAATTAAATACAAAAAATGTTTCCACTTCAATTTTGTAAAATATTACTTTGTTGAAAAAAATCATCTGAAAAATCATCTCACGAGTGTAGAAATGTCTTTGCGATATTTGAGAGTTTGATCAAAATTCACATGTTTACGTTACTTGTTTTTTAGTTGACAATTTCAAACTGCATAGTAAGCAGGTTAACAGAAACACACCAAGTAAATCACTGATTGTTTTTCCAACAACATAGTATGTAACACGTCAAAGCAAAATTCCGATTTTATTTTATCTCAGCCACTGATCGACAAATGACGTGAACTTTTTGGAAAACGACCAGTTGGAGTTTTTTTTTACTTTGTTTTTAAAAACATTATTGTAGTTCCCTGCTTTTCTTTTAACTTCGTTTGGGTGGGGGATATTGAAACAGGTTCTGTCCATCCGTCCATCCATCCGGTCACGTTTTTGTTTCCAGGCCATATCTTTAAAACTACTGATGATATCTTCATGAAACTTTGTATACATATCAAGCAGCATGTGAAGTGGTGCCTTTTGCTATTGTGGATTTTTGAAAAAGAGTTTATTTCAAATTTGGACATGAAAAATAGATTTTGACTTCGTTTCTAAGAGCAGTGTTCATTTCCAGAGCATATATCCAAAACTATTCATGATACGGATTTGAAACTTGGTATACATGTTAACAAGGTGATGTAGATAGATGTGCCTTTACATACTAAAAAGATTGAGAAACTTTCATTTTTCATGTTTCCATGGAAACAATTTCAGACTTAGTCTCTCAGGTTAGTCTTAGGGGTAGGTTTTGTTTCCCGTGCAGAACTTGAGAACTATGAGTGGTATGGTCTTGAAAGTTGGTAAATGTGTTGATTAAGTAATGTATATGTGCCTTTTGATACTAAGAAATGTGAGAATTTTTATTTTTATCTCACCTGGACCAAAGGTCCGGTGGGTTTATGCCATGGCCTGCTGAGGTCAGTGTAAAGAGGTCGGGTTGGTTTACTGCAGCAGAACTTGAAAAATGTGACAAATAATATCTTGAAACTTGGTATATAGTTGGTATATAGTGTGCAGGATATATATGACTCTGTCTTCTTGTTCCTTCTTACAAGTGTTTAAAAGCAATGGTGGAATGAAAAGACAAAGATGGAGGAACAAAGAAAGAATTTCCAAAGATGTGTATCTGCATCAGTCCATAATCAGACACATTATTTACAAATGAAAAAAAAAAAACAGTGACATTATTATTATTATTATTATTATCTTGTTGTCGTTGTTTTTGTAAAACTAGAAACCGAGCTATTTTCTTCCAACTGGACAAAATTCAGCTCAGCACTCGAGTCGAACAAAATGATATTTAGTCCATAAACGTGGAACCTTCGACTCAGTACATTACCTAGACGAAAACAACAGAGTGAATATCACAAGTGTGTCCTTCTGCGAGTGAATCGTCGGACTCGTCTCACACACACGCCCTATGAGACGTGAAATGTGGACAGTTGCTGGGACCACATTCTTTCTTTCTTCCATTTTTTCTTTCTTTATTTCTGTAATGGTACATGCAGCTGGCTTAAATGTCTTTCAGATGACACAGATGGAGCATGCTGGGAGATTGATGACATTTATGTGCACACACCTATGCAGTCGTGCCCCCAGCAGTCTCACATCAGGCCACATCAGCACCACATTAGACCGAGGGAAATGTTGCATGCACAGAGAGACAGATAGATAGAGCGAGAGATCAAAAAAGAAAGAGAGAAAGAAAGAGAGAGAGAGATTAACATACCTCTACCCTCTACTTTACAATCCTGGGATCTGTCTATGTCGATAATTCATAAAACATAATTCAGTCTGAGTATCTCCTTTAACTAAGGAATAAAACACCTCCTGATGTGTGGTTATTGGAAAATAATCACTGATGGTGTGGTTAATGTCACCACCCTGAAGATTTCTGAGTCCTTAAGTGTTTGATTTCTTTTATACTTCCCCAAAGAAAATAATTTCTTAACACCACAAAGGTGAAGGCTACAAGAAGATCAGCAAAGCTTTACTTATCAGTCAGAATACTGTAGCAAAAGTGGTACAAAAATTTAAGAAAGATGGAACTGCAACCATCTCACAGAGACGTCCAGGTCGTCCACGGAAGTTAACACCTCGACAGGAGCGTCTTCTGATGAGAAGGGTTGAAGAAAATTGTCATGCAAGTTCACTGCAGTTATCTAAAGAAGTAGAAAGCCAAACTGGGGTGACTATTTCCCGTGACACAATATGGCGTACACTGCAGAGGAATGGCATGCATGGATGCCGTCCACGAAAGAAGCCTCTCCTAAAGCCCAGGCACAAAAAAGCCCACCTAGAGTTTGCCAGGGCCCATGCTGACAAAGATGAAGACTACTGGGGCTCTATACTCTGGAGTGATGAGACCAAGATAAATGTTTTTGGAACGGATAGCTTCAAAACTGTATGGTGTCGCAAAGGTGAGGAATACAAAGAAAAATGCCTGGTGCCTACAGTGAAACATGGTGGTGGCAGTGTCCTTATGTGGGGCTCCACGAGTGCTGCTGGTGTCGGGGAGCTGCATTTCATTGATGGCATCATGAATTCACAGACGTATTGCTCTATACTGAAAGAGAAGATGCTACCATCACTCCGTGCCCTTGGTCGTCATGCACTTTTCCAACATGACTAAACACACATCTAAGTTCACTGTTGGGTTTCTGAAGAAGAACAGGGTGAAAGTGATTCAGTGGCCAAGTACGTCTCCTGATCTGAACCCAATCGAACACCTATGGGGAATTCTGAAGAGACAAGTTGAGCATCACTCTCCATCCAGCATCCAGTCACTAAAAGAGGTCGTTGTTGAAGAATGGAAAAAGATTGATGTTGCAAAATGTCTCCAACTTGTTCATTCCATGCCTAGAAGACTTGGTGCTGTCATTAAAAATCATGGCGGCCATACAAAGTACTAGATGTAGTAGTTTTTGTTGTGGGGTGCACTCATTTTTGCACCAGCCTAATTTGAGTAAAACTGAAAAATGTGTAATCTAAGTTTATATTATTAACCTTATTTTCACGTTATAAGTTAAACAGATGTTATATTAAACTTTGTCTTGTCAACATTTTGGAAATTGTTTGTGTTCATTGAGATATTGTTTAAAATGTTACTTTTCAAAGGGGGTGCACTCATTTATGCTGAACACTGTAAATCCACTCATTCTTTTTTCAAAATGCTATAAATCCATTAATTTTTTCTGTCTTTCTGTTTTTTAAACAAGAGAACATGCTGTAGATATATAATATCAGGAACTTTCATCATACAATTTATAATAAAATCAAATAAATTATATAAACACTTAAATAACATTCATTCATTTATGTTTGCTCTCGTTCATGGTTATCTTTGTTTAAACGACGTCTTCTACCACCTGGTGTAGATCTCACAGGTTCTTCAGAACCATCAAAAGTATTCACAACCACCATTTGCAAAAGTTATTTGTGCTCAAGAAGCGACACAAGCAAACAAAACTCCTCGCTTCAGGGTGTCGCCATGTGGGATAGTGTAAAACGCTGACCGAACTCTGATTGGTCTAGAGGAAATGTCGCACTCAGCCAAAAAACAGGTGTAGCGCCTATCGCGTTTTGGAGAGAAACTACAATTTGCAGCACATATAAACAAGGAAATATAGCAAGTTGGCATGAAACATTAATGGAGCAGTGAATTAGGCTCAGTGCACAGCAGAATAGCACGACAAACTTTTTTTTTTTTTTTAATTTGGCGTTTATCACGTTTTGGAAAAGAGCTCTTCATATATATATATATATATATATATATATATATATATATATATATATATATACGCACACACACACACACACACACACACACACACACACACACACAGTGGATACAAAAAGTGTACACACCCCATTAAAATGATCGTTTTTTCTGATGTTAAAAAAAATGAGATCACAATAAATAATTTCAAAACTTTCCCCACATTTAATGTGACCTATAATCTGTACAATTCAATTTAAAAAAACAAACAAATCTGTTCAGGGGAAAAAACATCAAAAATAAAAAGAAAAACATACAATAAGCTGGTTGCATAAGTGTGCACACCCTTAAACTAATACTTTGTTGGAACACGTTTTGACTTAATTACAACATTCAGTCTTTTTGGGTCGGAGTCGATCAGCCTGCCGCATCTAGACTTGGCAATATTTGCCCACTCTTCCTTGCAAAAACGCTCCAAATCTGTCAGATTGTGAGGGTGTGTCTTGTGCACAGCCCTCTTCAGGTCACCCCACAGATTTTCAATTGGATTTAGGTCTGGGCTCTGGCTGGGCCGTTCCAAAACATTTTTGGGGTCATTGTCGTGCTGAAAGATGAAATTCCTCTTCAGCTTTCTAGCAGACACCTGAAGGTTTTGGGCCAAAATTGACTGGTATTTAGAACTGTTGATAATTCCCTCCACCTTGACTAAAGCCCCTGTTCCAGCTGAAGAAAAATAAAACCTCAAAACATGATGCTGCCACCACCATGCTTCACCGTGGGGATGGGGTTCTTTGGTGATGCACAGTGTTGTTTTTGTGCCAAACATACCTTTTGGAATTGTGGCCAAAAAGTTCAAGCTTGTTTTCATCAGACCGTAACACATTTTCCCACATGCTTTTGGGAGAGTTGATGTATTTTTCTGCAAAATTTAGCCAGGCCTTGATGTTTTTCTTTGACCCTACCTCATAGTCCAGACATATGGAGAATACGGGAGATTGTTGTCACATGTAGTACACAACCAGTACTTGCCAGAAATTCCTGCAGCTCCTTCATTGTTGCTGTAGGCCTCTCGGCAGCCTCGCTGACCAGTTTTTGTTTTGTCTTTTCATCACTTTTGGAGGGACGTCCAGTTCTCAGTAATGTCGCTGTTGTCCCATATTTTCTCCACTTCTTGATGCCTGTCTTCACTGTGCTCCATGGTATATCTAATACCATGGAAATGTTTTTGTCCTCTTCTCCTGACTGATACCTTTCAACAGTGAGATCCCTTTGATGCTTTGTAAGCTCTCTGTGAACCCTGGCTTTTACTGGAGGATGCAACTGAGTAAATGTCTGAACTTTATTTGGGGTTAATCAGAGTCATTTTAATTGATGGCAGGTGTGAACCCAAAAAGACTGAATGCTGTAATTAAATCAAAAGGGGCTTCAACAAAGTATTAGTTTAAGGGTGTGCAAACTTATGCAACCATCTTATTGTACATTTCTTATTTTTTTATTTTCCCCCTAACAGATTTGTTTGTTTTTCAATTGAATTGTACAGGTTATAGATCACATTCAAGGTGGGAAAAGTTTTGAAATTATTTATCGTCATCTCATTTTTTTACATCAGAAAAAAAATATAATTTTAACAGGGTGTGTACACTTGTTATATCCTATATATATATATATATATATATATATATATATATATATATATATATATATATATATAAACAGCTGTTCCTGCACCTCTTTCTTAAAGCTAGACTGCCTTTCAGATTTTTCAAGTGTAGATCATAAAAACAATTTTCCCGACACCCAATTATTTTTGTTTAGTGGACCAAAAGCTACTGAATTCAAATCACAGACTTCCAATTTTATTCTTTTTTTTTAATAGAACAATGAATTAATTTATCTCCACGTGGACCTAAATTCTCCACTACTTTTTCCTGCTTCACCATGACCCAGTAGCCCCCAAGCATAACTACGTCATCACTTATTTACCGCAGTGCATTGTGGGGGATAGCCGGAGTCGGTAGTTGAGCGATATGACGGATGTCAGATTAATTTTACATGAGAGCAATGCGAGAGGAGCGATTTTGCTGTGCTCTGTCATGGAAGACAAAAATGTTGTGATTTAATGAGGTGGAGAACATATTGAGGGTTTACAGCAGGAAAATCGAAATCCAAAATTTGGATTCCAAAGCAAGCTTGCTGAGAAGGTATCGTAAGAGTCTAGACCGAGTCTACCACATTGTACAACAACAACAACATCAAATCTCAGAATGTCTTATTTCTGAGGACGTATATTGGATCACGAAGCAATCTCAGACTTAAGTCTAAATTTGTTTATTTTAATCTTCAGTTCTTCCTTACCATTTTCTAAGAAGCTTTGTTCTAATGAAATCTTAGCCTTGTACTTAAAGGAGAACTGAAGGCAAATTTTTTATTATCAAAATTCTATTTATCTCATTTTATTAAATATCGGAATGCATTTTTGATCGCTATTTTGTCGCTGCTATAGCAAGTTATAAATGTTTGAAATATGCTCTGTAATATATCAGTCGGCATGTCAAAGCAATGGCCGTAAACGAGATTCGTTGAGACCTGTGCGAGACATCGTAGGACGGAAGTAAAACGTACAGCGGAAATCAAAGTGACCAACATCTGCCAATGTTTTCAAAAGACGCGTGCACCCTCTTTCGAATGCTGATGTAATCAAGGCGGAAGTTTTGTTTGTTTTAATAGCAATCAGGTAAGTTTGAAAAAAGTAGGCAGTAATCGTGATTTAAACTCATTTTTGTGCAATATTTTGTTTGGAAAACAGTTTTCAAAATGGCAGCACTGACACCTGGCTGACACTTCACGTTTCGAAGTCTCGCACAAGTCTCGTGAAGATCGCACGGATAAGCGATGCCTGCCGTGGACCAAACGAACTAAATTCAACATGGCTAAAAACCGAATAGGCTGATAAGTATAATATTTAATTGCAATTAGTTGCCAATACGAGTCACGATATAAGGTTACTAAAACCCAAAACGTAATTGAATGACACGTTAATTAATCAGACACAGTCTCAGCATTTAAGTCTCAGCTGAAAACATATCTGTTTAGTCAAGCCTTGTGTTAATGGTGTTTATGAGGTAAAGGTGTAGATCTGGAGGGTCGTCAGACAGAGTGTTTTGGTAAACTGGGATGTATGGATGCTGTCAGTCCCCACTCGCTTGCTCATTCGAGTTTGTTGACGGTGTAGTGGCTGCTGCTTTATGTCCCGGGGCTCCGTCATGCCTGTGTTACCTTCTGGCTCTCCCCTTTTAGTTATGCTGTCATAGTTAGTTGCCGGAGTCCCTGCTTGCACTCAGTGCAATATGTATACTGTTCCTACTTATTCAGGGGACATTGGGCATACCTAACAACCTGTGTTTTCTCTCTCTCTCTCTCTCTCTCTCCCCCCAAATCTGTCCCTCTGAGTTACATGTCAGTCCTGAGATCGAGATGCTGACCTCTTCTGCTCCTCGGACTTGCTTGATCCATCCTGGTGCCCTGTGTCTGGTTGGAGTCTCATCGCATCACTCCTGTGGAGGACGGCCCCATGTGGACAGTTGAAAGTCACACCTGGAGGACGCTCTGGACATGTTAAAACTGTTAATGTTATAGTCATGTTGTCTGTTATCGCCCAAATGAGGATGGGTTCCCTTTTGAGTCTGGTTCCTCTCGAGGTTTCTTCCTCATGTCGTCTGAGGGAGTTTTTCCTTGCCACCGTCGCCACAGGCTTGCTCATCGGGAATAGATTAGGGATAAAATCAGCTCATGTTTTACTGTAAGTCGTTCAAATTCTGTAAAGCTGCTTTGCGACAATGTTTATTGTTAAAAGCGCTATACAAATAAACTTGACTTGACTTAAGAAATAAAGCAAGTTTAAAAATGACTTCAGTTCTCCTTTAATCTTGATCCAGCACAATGAAAGTTACAGATGCAGGAAGGGGAAACTATTATGAAAAATCAACTGTTGACTTAAGTCTATGATTGCTTCGTGATCCTGGGCCCAGATGAGCACCATCAAAACTTTTATAAATGAGTGATTTGTTAAATAAAACTTGATATCAGGAAACATTGTAAAAAAAAAAAAAACTTGGAAACCCGCTGATCTGCCATGTCATGTTGAGTATAAATGTGTTTACTTCAATAAATGCCACTAGTGAGGTACACTGAACATTATCCATACCCAAAAGAGAACCCTTCGTGGTTTGGGAGTTTTATCAGTCTGACAGGCTCGTTCGGCTGCTGAGTGCTTCGATACGTTGAGAGGCAAAGGCCAAAGAATACTTCTTTGTTTTACAGGCTTTGGAATATCGATAGTTTCAGATGATGAACAGTATCGATTGTTATAATCTTCTGGAACCAAAGGCCGTTCCGCAAACCATGGAAATATTCCTGGGTCACAGTTTAAGTACGTCTTTTTCCAACCAGAGAAATGTAAGCTACATATGGTACACTCGTCCATTTTAATTCAGTTTGAAGGTCACTCGTCTCTTGAACATTCCACAACATTAAATCTAACTGTAAACCATTAAATTGTTCAAAGTTTCATCCATTAATAAATGAAACACTGTCATCATCGTCACATCACTGTGGTATAAACACAATAACACAATTCAAACTGTGTATTTATATGAAAATAATACACTTCTGGGACAGTGGAACTCCACTTGCATGTTGTGCCATATCACACCACCCCTATACATTATTTCTATATAACAGTGAGTTGTATGGAAATTATTATTGTTATATGGAAAATATTTTTTTTTGTGTGTGTGTGATTATCTTTCAGAAAAAAAAAATTAAGACATTTTCCTGTTCTGAGAAAAGAGCAGAGAAGATGTTTATGGATTTTGATGGATGTTGAAAAGCAGCTGTTGTGGTCGATAAATATTTCTGCAAAATATACATTTAAAAGAGAATTTGTGGAAATTTTCCTTTTATGACTTTTTCAGACAGAAGAATTTTGTCCTTTTGTTTTTGTTAGGAGTGAAGTTATGAGGCTCTGGTGGTGTCGGGATGCCACAAATACGGTACGTCAGGAAAGTGTCTAGGAAGAAGAAATACTTTTTATATTTTGTAGATTGGGCGGCACGGTGGTGTAGTGGTTAGTGCTGTCGCCTCACAGCAAGAAGGTCCGGGTTCGAGCCCCGTGGCCGGCGAGGGCCTTTCTGTGTGGAGTTTGCATGTTCTCCCCGTGTCCGCGTGGGTTTCCTCCGGGTGCTCCGGTTTCCCCCACAGTCCAAAGACATGCAGGTTAACTGGTGACTCTAAATTGACCGTAGGTGTGAGTGTGAATGGTTGTCTGTGTCTATGTGTCAGCCCTGTGATGACCTGGCGACTTGTCCAGGGTGTACCCCGCCTTTCACCCGTAGTCAGCTGGGATAGGCTCCAGCTTGCCTGCAACCCTGTAGAACAGGATAAAGCGGCTACAGATAATGAGATGAGATGAGATTTTGTAGATTTTCTTTCATGTCCATGTAATCCAGATACTTTTATTCGTCCTGTGGACCTGCTGGAGGCTTGAATTTGAAGTCATGTAATTGGACAGCGTCTGAAGACTAATGTTAAACTTCCATTGAAAGTAAATGTGGCTTTCTTTCTTTTTTTTTCCATGGAAAATGTTTTCCCTGATAGCGTGATAGTGTGATGGTGTGAGAAATTACTCTACAGATACAGTGGATGGAGACTGGAGTGTCACTTTGAGTTCACGTTGAGATAGCACTGCTCAAGACACTTTGTTTTGCCTTTTGTTAGGTTTCACTGATTTTATTATCTGTATATAATTTGTTATATTTAGTTAATATGTTTACATTTAGGCGGCACGGTGGTGTAGTGGTTAGCGCTGTCGCCTCACAGCAAGAAGGTCCTGGGTTCGAGCCCCGGGGCCGGCGAGGGCCTTTCTGTGCGGAGTTTGCATGTTCTCCCCGTGTCCGCGTGGGTTTCCTCCGGGTGCTCCGGTTTCCCCCAAAGACATGCAGGTTAGGTTAACTGGTGACTCTAAATTGAGCGTAGGTGTGAATGTGAGTGTGAATGGTTGTCTGTGTCTATGTGTCAGCCCTGTGATGACCTGGCGACTTGTCCAGGGTGTACCCCGCCTTTCGCCCATAGTCAGCTGGGATAGGCTCCAGCTTGCCTGCGACCCTGTAGAAGGATAAAGCGGCTACAGATAATGAGATGAGATGTTTACATTTAAAAAATACTTTTAAAGCTGAGTCGTTTTTGAAGAGGATGATATCGGAAGGGTCTCGGTATCAGCTCATACTCAGGATCAGTATTGGAAAAGAAGAAGTGATACAGTGTTGTGTGTGATTAAAGTATTTTGAGAAATGTTATAATGGTGCCGGAGATGAAGAGCAGATGCTCTTCTTTACATTTGTACTGGGGGGATCAGGGGGATCAGCGTGATCTGGCTGGATGTGACCTTTGTGCCCCCATTCCAGGTTTCTCTGTCTGGAGAAAGGTCAAGGCCAGTGCACACATGCTCACTCCGTGCTTCCAGTATGTTCACGAGCCGGGAAAATTCACATCAGCCATCAGCACATCACTGAACATCGTCACATCACTCATTATGAGAATTTCCTTCATTTTGAAATCACCATCATCATCATCTTGTACGTTAATGTGAGATAGAAATAATAATAATATTTATCTGGAATTTGGAAGGGGGGTTGTTTGTTTATTTGTTTGTTTGTTTGTTTGGTTGGTTGGTTGATTTAACATATTTAATACTAACTTAACAACTTTAATGTTTTTATAAGTCTACATGTTTATCTTGTTCTTAGAAATGACGATAACAATATCGATACTGTGATCTTGCCGATACTTATTTAATACCCGTTTAATATTTTTTTTCTTTAAAAAGCTTTAAAATGTTTTTTTTTAACTTTCACTAATTGCTTTTTTTTTAATAGGGGGAAACAAACAACTGGAATCTGTTTTAAAAATTCATTGAAACCTTTTCATGTAAAAATGACCTATAATAATTATAATAAAGTAAAAATTATAAATAAAATAATAAAAAAAATCAATCCTAACAAAAAAATGCAGTCAAGTTTGTTTACAAGTAAACAAACAAAATCTCAAAACACACCCACAAAAAAAAAAAAAATCCAAATCTTTTCCATTTCTTACAGGAACAAATTAAAATATTTCTTTTTAAACTCTAATGTCCAATCCAACATTTTTTAAAATTCTCATCTCATCTCATTATCTATAGCCGCTTTATCCTGTTCTACAGGGGCGCAGGCGAGCTGGAGCCTATCCCAGCTGACTACGGGCGAAAGGTGGGGTACACCCTGGACAAGTCGCCAGGTCATCACAGGGCTGACACATAGACACAGACAACCATTCACACTCACATTCACACCTACGCTCAATTTAGAGTCACCAGTTAACCTAACCTGCATGTCTTTGGACTGTGGGGGAAACCGGAGCACCCGGAGGAAACCCACGCGGACACGGGGAGAACATGCAAACTCCGCACAGAAAGACCCTCGCCAGCCACGGGGCTCGAACCCGGACCTTCTTGCTGTGAGGCGACAGCGCTAACCACTACACCACCGTGCCGCCATTTTTAAAAAATTATTTAATTTAATTTATTTATTTTGCTCGTTTTGTCCGCATGCTCATCCTGGAAACACTCTAATTAGACCTTTATCTATAATGGAAGTAGTTTGAAATATTACAACTGTGTTTTTTTTTTCTCATTTCACTTCAAATTTTCTGATTAAGCTCTGGTATTTCTCTGACGTCCTTCATACGGATAAATCGAGTGCCTTTTGTGGCATGAATAATTTCCCAATTAGATTTCTGAGCAGTGATAAGCTCAAAAACCATCATGAATGATGACACACACGGACAGGAAGTAGGTCTTTTTTTGTTTTCTCTCAAGAAAGAGATTTTACTCCTTTATTTTAAAAAAACCATAATAAAATATGAAGGACCGTGTGAAAGAGAAATTGGGTGAAGTCATTTTTTAGAGAAACGTTTCTTGTTGAAAGTGGTAATGCGGCTTATTTTACTTCAGAGCAGGATTTAATTTCAGGAGAAAAGATTTTCTAAAGGCGCAAGGACAGACGAGAAGGAGAAAGGCACATAGGAAAGTCTATAGTTTAAGTCTGTAATATTTATTTATTTATTTGTTGTGGTTGAAATCACAATCCACCATGATCTTTTTTTTTTACATTTATTATTGAGCTTTTTTTTCTTCCTTAATAATAAATAATGCCAACTTGAATCGAATGACATTATATTGTCCATATATACACATACTCACCAGCCACTTTATTAGGAACACCCCTACATCCACCTGCTGTTTTCAGCAGTTTTCTAATCAGCCGATCCCTTAACAGCAGCACGATGTGTAAAATCACGCAGATACAAATAAAGAGCTTCAGTTCATGTTCACAATGTTCAAACATCAGAACGGGGAAAATTGTGATCTCAAACTAAGTGCGAGTTTCTTTCACTGTGGTATAGGTGTCGGTTTGAGCCAGATGGACTGGTTTATTTGAGTATGTCAGATACTGCTGATCTGATCTCCTGGGGTTTTCACACACAACAGTTTCTAGAGTTTACACAGAAAAAATGGTGTGAAAAACAAAAAAAAAACATTGAGTGAGTGAGTGAGTGAGTGAGTGAGTGAGAGAGAGAGAGAGAGAGACAGTTCTGTGGATGGAAACAACAAACGACTTGTTGATAAGAGAGATCAGAGGAAAATGGACAGATTGGTTTGAGGATGGCGGCATGGTGGTGTAGTAGTTAGCGCCGTCGCCACACAGCAAGTAGGTCCGGGTTCGAGCCCCGTGGCCGGCGAGGGCCTTTCTGTGCGGAGTTTGCATGTTCTCCCCGTGTCCGCGTGGGTTTCCTCCGGGTGCTCCGGTTTCCCCCACAGTCCAAAGACATGCAGGTTAGGTTAACTGGTGACTCTAAATTGAGCGTAGGTGTGAATGTGAGTGTGAATGGTTGTCTGTGTCTATGTGTCAGCCCTGTGATGACCTGGCGACTTGTCCAGGGTGTACCCCGCCTTTCACCCGTAGTCAGCTGGGATAGGCTCCAGCTTGCCTGTGACCCTGCAGAACAGGATAAAGCGGCTAGAGATAATGAGATGGTTCGAGGATTTTTTTTTTTTTTTTGCCAGGAAGGATATAGATAGTAGCTCATATAATCACTCTTTACAACCATGGTGAGCAGAAAAGCATCTCAGCAGAAAAGCAATAGCAGACAGAACAACACATTGGGTTCCACTCCTGCAGTCAAGAACAGGGATCTCAGAATCAAGAACAAGTTCCTATTAAAGAGGCCGGTGAGCGTGTACATCAATATATATTTCCTGATCTTACAGAAATCTCTTGAAATACTGTGATATGATCATTTTTGTCATGGAACAAATCATAAAAAAGGCAGTTCATGGGGGAGAAAAGGAATTTAAATCACAGAGAGAGAGAGAAAGATAAACTCAGCTTGGTGTCTGATCTTAAAATGAACTTGTTCATCGAATATCAAGGTGTTTTTTTTTCTGTGAAGATAAAAAATGTGGTCTATTGGACACCTCACATCTTTTTCTCCACATCTACACGTCTCGCTGTTCTCTGCAGAACCTGTGCACAAGACTGAGAGTTGGCAGGGGGAGGAATTATGGAGGTGCACACCACACTCTCGTCGGAGTCATGTGACCACCCGGGGTGCGGAGAGGGGGTTGAGAAGCGGCGCGCCTCCATTTTGTGTGAGTACCTGTCTCATTTGCTTACCTGCAAATCACTTTGCGTGTCTTTTCTCTAGTCTGATCGTGTGCATACGAGGGAGTTGTCGGTCCACGGTGCAGGACTGGGATCCGGAATGCGATGGAGGGATTGATGGATAGTGGAAGAGGTGTGGAGTGGAAGAGGAAGAGAAGGGAGGGGGAATCAGTAGAGAGAGAGAGAGAGAGAGAGAGAGAGAGAGAGATCAGTAGCCAGCAGGCTCAGCTACTCCACATCCCCCTCTTCACTCTTCACTCCTCCCTCCTCCATCTTTCCTTCACTATTCCTATTTCATCTGGTGCTCCCTTAAGCCGGGGCTGTATTTCAGACCTCTTTCCTGGCCTCTCTCTCTCTCTCTCTCTCTCTCTCTCTCGCTCTCTCTTCCCGCAAGGGTGGACGTGCGAGCCGCATATGGTGCGCTGAAATTGCTGTCTGCGAGAGCATGCTTCTGCCTGTCCAGACTTCATCAGTGGGATTAAAGAAAGAAGCGAAAAAAGAAAACTATTATGACAGTGGGCCCAGTTTTTTTTTCATTTCCCCCCTTTTCTCAGTCTCTCTAGCTGACTGTCTGTCTGTCTGTCTGTCTGTCTGTCTGTCTGTTTCTCTCTCTCTCTCTCTCCATCACCTTTTCCTCATGCTCACTCCTAAAGAGACAAGCCCTGAGATGAAAGAAAGGCTTCAGAAGTGCGACAGAGTCCAGCTGGTCTTCCGAATCCTGGCCCCATGAGTCGTTTTCATTTGGCAATAATTCCACACCTTCTCTCATCAATGAAATAAACACAACTTTCATGGTTTTAATGTATTCTTTACACATCGGTTCTACAGGACTCGTGTCTGTTAGATTTATCAGACATTTATGCTGCAGGTTTACTGACGGAGTTACAAAAACACAACACGACACGGGAAGCCAAAATAAATGAAGCCCTTATGATCTAATAATAAATTAGACAGGATTTAGATTTTTGAAGGGATAATTTGGAGAAATGATAAAATTGTTTGTTCATGATTCATCGAAAGGTTTGATGGGAAAAATGGCAGATCTTGTATGAACAAAATATATAATACAGAAAATAAAGTTGATATGGAAAACAGAAAAAAAAGAAATGCGAAAGATTTTTTTAAGTGGTATTTTGATGTTTAGGCCTTTTATGTATTTATTTTAAAAAGACTTTTCTCAAATGATTCAGTAAAAGATTAAATATATTAAACATTAATAAGGAAAGAAAGAAAGAAAGAAAGAAAGAAAGAAAGAAAGAAAGAAAGAAAGAAAGAAAGAAAGAAAGAAAGAAAGAAAGAAAGAAAGAAAAATTTGCTTTTTTGAAAAGTTTTTAAGTGATACTTTGTACAAATTAAGATATTTAAGTTTTTTATTTATTTGTTTGTTAGACTTTTCTAGAATGATTCATTAATAGATTAAATAGAAAGAAAGAAAGAAAGAAAGAAAGAAAGAAAGAAAGAAAGAAACACAAATATGGTCCAAAGACAAAAAAAAATTATATATATATATATATATATATATATATATATATATATATATATATATATATATATATATATATTTTTTTTTTTTTTTTATTTATATTGTGGATCCAGTTAGGAAGTTGTCCCTTTTCACACAATGACTATATTAAAAAAATAAATAAAGCCCTTATGAAATACATGATTCATAAAAAAAATCTTCATATAAAAAAATTACGTAATATTGTTATATACGGTTTGTATATTTACTATATTTACAAGTTCATATCACCAATAAAGTCATTTATATATATAAAAAAGACAAATATATAAAAAGTGGTCCATCTGTTTATGATTCCTCAAAAGGCTCAATATATAAATATCTTTTTTCATACAAACTTTGTTATAGATTTATATTTTATAACTTCTACATTATCAAGTCAAAACATTACAAAAACATTTTAGCATTCCAAACTTTTTTTTTCCCCAGCA
Source organism: Neoarius graeffei (assembly GCF_027579695.1). Classification (NCBI taxonomy): domain Eukaryota; kingdom Metazoa; phylum Chordata; class Actinopteri; order Siluriformes; family Ariidae; genus Neoarius; species Neoarius graeffei. The sequence goes on along the minus strand of NC_083583.1, from coordinate 6,770,715 downwards.
CAAAATTAAATTCTACAGAAAAATGTTGGTAATATGTCTGAGCATATAATAATTCATTATACCGTAACTACTGTGGTATCTTTATCGATTTGAAGACACAGTTGACAACATAATATCCATCCATCCATCCATCCATCCATTATCTGTAGCCGTTTATCCTGTTCTACAGGGTCACAGGCAAGCTGGAGCCTATCCCAGCTGACTGTGGGCGAAAGGCGGGGTACACCCTGGACAAGTCGCCAGGTTATTGCTGGGCTGATACAGAGACAAACAACCATTCACACTCACATTCACACCTACGGTCAATTTAGAGTCACCAGTTAACCTAACCTGCATGTCTTTGGACTGTGGGGGAAACCGGAGCACCCGGAGGAAACCCACGCGGACACAGGGAGAACATGCAAACTCCGCACAGAAAGGCCCTTGCCGGCCATGGGGCTCAAACCCGGACCTTCTTGCTGTGAGGCGACAGCACTAACCACTACACCACCGTGCCATCCAGCAACATAAAATCTTATGAGAAAAGCTAAAACACTTTAGCTTTCGAGGAATCATCAATGATTGGTTTTCCTCATACCAAAGGGCTCAAATGCAAACAACAGCTGTAGATGGTTGTGTATCTGAGCAAACTAATATGAGTTATGGTGTGCCTCAGGGCTTGATTCTTGGGCCACTTCTGTTTATGATATAGTACTGTGCAAAAGTCTTAGGCAGCCTACTGTTATTTTTTTCATACAAACTTTATCAATTTCTATTTTATGACTTCCACATTACCGATTCAAAACATTACAAAAACATTTTAGCATTCCAAACGTTTGTTTGTTTGTTTTTTTCTAGCACAGAATTAAAGGTTACAGAAAAAAAAATGTTCGTATCTGAGCAGTATATTCAATAAGAGAGCACTTTTCAGATTAAAAAAGAAAAAAAAAACCCACAATGAAGGCTACTGGGTTTTGGTGTAAAATGAAGAAGTGAGTGTGACAGTCAAAGTGTCCAGAAGAACTGTGGCTGGTTCTGTAAGATGCTCAGTAAAGCCTACAGCTCATTTCTGCATAAAACTGCACTCACTGGACCTTTTTTAAAGCAAAGGGTCGTTTCACACCGAATATTGGCTGTTATATTGATTTATTATGGCTTACTGATTACTGTTTATAGTATTTTTTTAGGCCGAAACATTTTATTTCATTAGTTTTAAGCCATTTTTGGTCGACAGCATTTCTTTACATGACATGTGCCTCAGACTTTTGCACTGTACTACTGTACATATGTCAAATAAATAAATAAATAAATAAATAAATTCACATTTACTTTTTTATGTTTTACAAAAATTTAAAAAAATGCACTTTTAAAATGAAAAGTTTGGCTAATTTGGACATTTAGACTTTCTTTCTCATATTGCATATACTGTTATTTATTTATTTATTTATTTATTTTACCTTTCTTATTACAGGATGTCTTTTAGAAAAGACTAAATGCACAAGCTCTGCTAAAGTACACAAAATACACTAAAGTACCCCACACTGTGATGGAGATTGAAAGGACGACTCGGACACAAGCTCCTTGATGAGGATAAATAAATGATTCCATGTGCTTTCATCTTATCCCCTTCTGAGGGCTGATCAAGGGACGGGATCATTACAGACGTCGCGTACGCTGTTATTATGAGCCACACGGTTATTGCAGTCATCACTGTAATTGGCCTCAAATGGACACGGTGCTCCGAGCAGACGATATTTATCCTTTTATCTTTGGAGGTGCTGTTCATCAACTCAGCACTAAATTAGAAATAAACTGATATAATGTGTTTCATTATAGAACGGTGCATGATGGATGTTTTGAAGTCAAATGAATAAACGAATGGAAGAAGAAGAAAAAAAATCCTGGAAATCCTGGAATCTTATCATCCTGGATTATTGCTTTATTTATTGTGCAGGTTATTTTACACTGCGAATACACATGTTTGGCTTTAACATCATGACATCGTGCTTTCAGCATCACACACATAAAGAAAAAAGATGCAAATAAAAAAAGTTGACAATACTGGACACCCCACAGAGACGTGTCGAAGCAGCGCTCTGTTCCCAGCTCCAGCCAAATAAACACAAATAAATGGAGTTTTATTCTGGGATTTGCCAAAGCACCAGTCTCACTCACTGCTACATTTGAGACAGGACGAAAAAAAAATGCAATCTTGACATCTTTCCCCGGCAGCAGATAATATTTGCTGTTTTCTTTTGTTCCAGATTTTTTTCTAAGCCCAAGACACTTGAAATTTAAACCCGGTTCAAGAAATATCATTTGCCACAGGGCGAGGTAAATCTCTCGGCGAGCGCTTTCAAAGGGTTGGCCTGGATTTGTTTACTATTTATCTTATTTAAAAGCGAGGTTCGGTTTTACTTTTCAAAGAGCGAGCTTGGCTGCCGTGATCCTGCAGGTCAACGCGATGATGAATGCCCCTTTTTTTCTCCATTTGAAGAGAAAAAAGCAAAATAATAAGGGGATCATTACAGAAAGAAGCCGACCGCACTACCGGCTCTCTCTGATCACCAGCCACACACGCTGAGAGCAAACACATGCTCTATAACGTCTATTAGCTCTGTAACGTCTACACGCTCTGTAACATAAATATGATCTATAATGTCCACATGCGCTATATATAGCATCCACATGCTCTATAACACAAACATGCTCTATAATGTCCAGAAGCTCCGTAATGTCCACATGCTCAGTAATGTAAACACATTGAAATGCTCAAAAATGTTTATAACCTATATAACCTCCATAAACTCTGTAGTGTTCACATGCTCTATCATGTCCAAAAGCTCTATAATGTTCATAAGCTCTATAACATCCACATGACCTATAATGTCCAGAAGCTCTATAATCGTCATAAGCTCTATTAGGTACACATGATCTACCATGTCCAGAAGCTCTATAATGTTAATAAGCTCTATAA